>NC_137808.1:15520045-15772545 GCF_963383645.1 Muscardinus avellanarius | reverse complement strand
TAAAGATGTGTGCACCATATGTGTGCACACAGGACACTTGCCCCGAGAGCCAGTGGCCATCTTGAATCCTCCATCTTGAATCTCATCCAGCCCCAAGAGTCAGCCGCCCTCTTTAATCCCACCCAACATCTCTGCATCGTGCCCCGGCTCTGCAGCCTCTCAGCACTTCTGCCACATTCACCACTGGCTGACGACAGTCCGGTGAGTTTCCCTTCCCTAGGCAAGTGGGTTCCAGCTTTTAGCCTCTTCCGGCTAAAATGTGTAAAACATATGTGTACGTTTGTGGACAACATTTGTGGACGCATATGTGTAACGCATATGTGTACATTTGTGTACGGCATGTGTGTATAACATTCGTGCACAACATTTGTTAACAAACAGCATTTTTAAACATTTGTTTACAACATTTGTTTACAATAAGAGAAAGAAAGAAGGAAAGGAAGAAAGAAAGGAAGGAAGGAAGGAAAGAGAAGAGAAAATAGCAAGAAATCATGCCCAGGAAAAAACAAATCCAGGTTTGCCAGCATGACTTGAGATTGAAGAAAAGTTCTATAAAAGGCGTTTTCTCCAGCTAGGAAAGTCCCAAATCGAATGAAGATCCACCTCCTCTGAATAGCAGGGTTCTAAGCTGTGAATGTGGAGTGTAAGAGTTGTTTTTTTTTTAATCTCCAGAGCATATGCCTATAATCCGAATACTTGAGAGGCCGGCACAGGAAGATCGCAGATTCGAGGCCAGCCTCAGCACCTTAGTGAGGCCCTCCCCAACAGAGTGAGACCCTGATTCAAAATTTAAAAATAGAGCCGGGCGTGATGGCTCAAGCTTGTAATCCCAGCATTTGAGAGGCTGAGACAGGAGGATTGGGTTGGCAGACAGCCCCAGCTACTGAGTGATTGATGCTCTGTAACTAACTAAAGACCGGAGTGTACATTAGAGTCTGCTCTATTGTTTATTCTATGGATTTTGTTGGATTGTTTATTTTGGTAGAAGGCATTGAACCCAAGGGAATTCTATCTTCAAGCCACACCCCACCTTTATTTATTTATTTATTTATTTATTTATTTATTTATTTATAAGTACTGGGAATGGAAACCAGGGGAATTTACCTTCAAGCTAGACCCGTAACCCTATATTTTATTCTTCATTTTGAAACAGGGTCTCACTGAGTTGCAAAGGGCCTCACTAAGTAGCTGAGGATGTCCGCGAACCTCGATCCTCCTGTCTTAGCCTCCCAAATGCTGGGATTGCAAGTGTGTACCACCACGCCCAGCAGAATTACTCTTAAAATATGAAAAAAGTCGAATTAGAATTAATCTTAGAATTCTAAACGGGAGGGAGGGGCATCTTCAGCAACAAAAGCATACATAGAAAATTCGAGAGAAACACGATTTGATAGATTTTGTTTCAAGGAGACTCAGACTAAAATAAGCTTTTTCTTATTTTTTTCACAGTGAGGAGAAATGGGCAGAAAAAGAGTCAACCTCCACCAGGCAACCCTGTTGGCCACCAGCATGGACAACAATCAGGGCTGGAAGCAGATAACACAGATAACTGTGATCTACATCATAAGGACCGGTTGCTGTTGCCTGCTGGCCCCAAAGATTCGACCTGAATCCGTCTTAGAAGATCCAGTAAAAAGGAAACAGAAGTGCCCTGTTTTACATACTTACCAGGTGTCTGCAGCAAAAGCAGGCCACTGAGATGTGTGTGTGTGTGTGTGTGTGTGTGTGTGTGTTTGTTTTTAAGTGTTTTGAGTTTTTTGTAGTCTTCTGTTAGAGCAATAGCTGACAAAGATGATCTCCCATCCTGTAGGTTCTCTTCAGACTCGTTTCCTTTGCATCCAGGAGTTTCTAAATGTGAGGGTTTTATTGATGGAGTCTTTACCAGTGTGAAAATATATTGAAGAGTTAGCCCTATGTTTTCTTCTGTAATTGCAAAGTTTCTGATCTAATTTCTAGGTCTTTGACCCATCTTGATTTTTGTGTGGGGTAAGAGATGGAATCTAATTTTATTCCTTTCTCTCTGGACACCCAGTGTCCCCAGCATCATATGTTGGAAAGGCTCTCCTGTCTCTAGCACATGTTGTGGGCACCTGTGTCAGGAATCAACTGGCTCTAAGTGTGTGGATTCATCTCTGTGTCTTCTCTTCTGCTCCACTGGTCTGCATGTTCGTTTTCATGCCAATATCATTATTCCTGCAGCTCTGTAGTATGATTAAAAATTAGGTATTGCGATGGCCCCAGCATGATTCTTTTGTTCAGAGTTGCTTTGCCTGTTCCGAGGTTTTGTTCTTCCATAGGCACTTTAGAACTGCTTTCTCTAGCTCTGTGCAGAATGCCATTGGTATTTTGACAGGAATGCCCTCAAATCTGTATGTGGTTTTTGAATCTGTAATGTCATTTTGACAGTATTTATTCTACCTACCCAAGAACGTGGGAGGTCTTTCCATTGTCTAAGGACTTCTTCCGTTTCCTCCTCTGGTGTTCCGTGGTTTTCACTGTACAGGTCTTTTACATCCTTGATCTTTTATTCCACAGTATTTTCCTTTTCAAGGCAATTTGGAATTAAATTATTTTCCAGATTTCTGTTTCAGTGTATTGGTGGCTGTGGCATAGAAAAACTATTGACTTTTTAAAGTTGATTTACTATCTGGCTACTTTGCTGCATTTATCTGCTAGAGATGTCTTCTGGTGAAAGATTTGTGTTATATATTTATACCAAATATATATTATATACTATATATAATGTAGCATATGTTATATTGAATATAATGACCATAATATATAATACATTATTATTTATATTATACTAATATAGTAAATATATATTTTAATAATATATATTTATTCATTCTCAGTATAGAATCTTGTCATCTGCAAACAGAGGTAATTTCACTTCTTTCTCTACTTGTATTTCTTTACTATCTTTCTCTTGCCGTATAGCTCTGGCTAGAATTTCAAGTACTAAAATGTAAAGGAGTGGTGATAATGAGCATCCCATAATGTCCTCATCCTATTTCTCATGAGAGAACCTAAAACCCAGGAGGTAATAGATCGATATATTTAAAGTGATGAATCCTTTGGCTGGCAACAGTGTTTTTCCCAGACAAGGCGGAATGGAGTTGTCCAGATGCCTTGGTTCTTCATGCTGCTCTAACAAAATACCGTAGGCTGGTAACTGATTAAAAAACAAGTCGATTTCTTGAAGCTCCAGAGGTACGTCCAAGGACATTTCACATTGGAGACGGTGGGTGGCTTGAACTCACTACATCAAGCCCTTTCTTTTCCTTTCTTTTTTCTTTTTCCTTTTTTGCACTAATTGGGATTGTACCCATCCCACCAATGAGTCTCAAACTTGCAACCTCCTGACGAGCTTGGATCACTGATTTGTGTCACCATGCCAATTTAATAAATGTGTGTGTGCCTGTGCCTGTGTGTGTGTGTGTGTGTGTGTGTGTGTGTGTGTGTGTGTGATCCTGGGGTTCAGCCCAGGGCCTTGTACATGCTCACTCTGTTCTAAACGTACACCTCCTGTCCTGGAAATGGAGCTTCATGGCCTAACCCCTCCTGAAGGCCCCTCTCAACACTGGTGCACGGTGTTGAGTCCTCAACTGGAATGCCGGGGACACACACGCTCAAACCACAGCAGCAGATAAGCAAGAGCCGAGGGAGTTGGTCACTAGACCTGTCCTGAGTGAGGGAAGTCCTTCAGGTGGAACTGCAGGACGTTAGATAGGAACTCAGAGCTGGGTGAAGACAGAAAGACCTCTGATAGAGCCAATTTCATGAGGAAAAGTTAGTGCGACTTTTGTTTTCTACAAGATTTACGAGACTACTGTAGAAAAGACTCCAATTTCCAGTCCATATTAAAAAGGGAAGGGTCTTGGAGGCGAAAGGTAAGACAGCCCAGCAGGCCGTGCCTCGCCCTGATTGGCCCATGCTCGCCGTGACCTCACAAAGAGCCTCTGTGAGGCGTCAGGCACGGGCTATATAAGGGCCTGGCAGTTGCTGGGCATTTGTCCGTTGAGTACAGGGAGCTCGTGTGTGGTGACCTGTAGGACTGCGTCTTGGTGCCTGTGTGGATTTGGATTCGGCTTCTCTTGGACTTTGGACTTTGGACTTTAGGATTGGATTTTGGCTCAGGACTTTGGTTTTTGGACTTTGGCTTTGTCTTTACTATGGCTAGAAAGGAAGAAGGGAGGGAGGCGAGTCCAGGCGTCTCCACCGACCATCCCTGGGAGGAGGACCTCAAGGGCCAGTATACCATCGTGAGGGAAATCGGCAGGGGCAACTTTGGCAGCATCCACCTGGCCCGCCATAGCCTCACTGGGATGGAGGTGGCGATAAAAGTGATAGACAAATCAAGGCATGGGCTCCCCTACATGCCGGAGGTAGAGATCATGAGGACGGCGGAACATCGCCACGTGGTCCAGCTCTTTGAGGTTGTCGAGACACCGAACTCACTCTTTATCATCATGGAGTTCGTGAGTGGGGGCCAGCTGCCCATCGGCCTGGGGGAGGAGGAGGCCCGGAGGCTGTTCAGGCAGATCCTGTGGGCGGTGCGCTATTGCCATCAAGAAGGCATCGTCCACAGGGACCTGAAGCCAAGCAACATCCTGCTGGACCGGGAGGGGAACGTGAAGCTCATTGATTTCGGGCTGAGCCGCAAAATCACGTCTGGGCAGCAGCTGACAGCGTTTTGTGGCACTCTCGCATTCTGCGCTCCTGAGATGTACGAGCAGCAGCTGTACGGCCCCGAGGTGGACATCTGGGGCCTGGGGATCCTCCTCCACTTTATTTTAACCGAGACTCTCCCCTTCCAAAGTACCAGCTTTAAGGAGATGAGAGAGCGGGTCGTGCGGGGACAATACGAGGAGCCCACTCACCTTTCACCCGAGGCTCAGGATATTATCAGGCAGCTGCTGACGGTAGACCCAGCCCAGAGGCCGACAGCTGCTGAGATTCTCGGGCACCCGTGGCTGGTCCAGGGCGAAGACATACCACCTCCTCCCAAGCCTCTCCCCAAGGAGCCCAACGCCTTGGTTTTAAGGGCGATGCGTTGCCTGGGTTATGACCCACACCTCACCTGGACGTCTGTGTCAGACAGACGATTTGACCATCTCAGTGCCACCTACCTCATGGTACAACAGAGGATGAGCCAGGGTGCAGTCCGGGTGAGGCAGAAACAGCAGGGCAGCGCACCGCCTCCGACTCCAGCACACCCTTCTGCTCTCCCGCCGGTACTGAGAGCTAGCGAGGCAGCCCGTCCCACCAGCCCGTTGCTCTCTGGGCATTCCCTGGACCAGGAGGACTCACAGTCAGGGCAGAAGGGGGACATAAGACACAGCCTGCCACACATTCCCCTGGTCAGCGTGGGCGAGAGCAGTGCCAGCCTGATGGCGAGTGCCAGCAACTTGCCCAGCGAAAGCCAGCTGAGCCCGGAGGGGAGAGAAGAGAGCTTGCCCAGCGAGAGCCAGCTCAGCCCTAAGGGGCGAGGAGAGATTCTGCTCAGAAAGAGGCTGCTCAAAGTTCAACTGCAGATCCTGAAGAAAAGGCGCAAGCTCCTTAGAATGCAGCGCAGGCGCCTGAAGAAAGAAAAAGACAGCTGGGCCCCCTCTCTGCCAACCATCGCAGAGGGAGAGAATGTTCCGGTGCCTGAGGTGCTCACCCCTGAGCAGAGTGAACGGAGCCTGCCCGGCCCCTCTCTGCTGACCACTGCAGAGAGAGAGGAGGACGCACCAGTGCGTGAGGTGCGCACCCCCGAGCAGCGTGAACATAGACCGCGCAGCATCAGGGAGAAGACCCGCGCTCCCGGCATGGCACCCCCGCACGACCTTGAGGCTGCAGCCCCTGCCGTCACCCGGGGCTGGAGGCAGGCTGGAAAGAGATTTCTGGGCAGCATCATGAGAGCCTGCTGCTGCTGCCTGGTGGCCAAGAAGAGTCGCCCTGGATCCAGCCAAGAAGCAAAGAGGTGCCCTAAGAGATTCAGAGCTAAGGTGTCTCCATCTAAAGCAGGCCAGTGAGCAACACCAAGGGGCGCAGAACACACAGCCGGCCAGCCGTTCCTCTGAGCATTACAGCCACCTGCCACCCACTGCCCAGTGTGGAGGAGAGTCCAACAGCCTGCCCAGCAAGAGCTGCCCAGCAACACCAGCCCAGCGAGAGCCTGCCCAGCAAGGGTTTGCCCAGCGAGAGCTTGTGCAGCGGAGCCCACCTGCTGCCCACATCAGAGACAGGGAGCAAAGACACAGCCCAGTCCCCCTTCTGCCGACCATCGCAGGAAGAGCGTGAAGAACCCGCTGGTGACTTAACTGCATGCCCCACAGCAGGGTGGACAGAGCCCGGCTGCTGTTCCTCTGTGCGGTGACTTACCTGAGCCCCCTGCAGCAGAGTGGACAGAGCCCGGCTGCTGTGCCTGTGTGCAGACACAATTGGATGCATCTGTGGGTTTGTGATGGCTAGATAACTCTGTACACTGCAGGATGACTAACTTCTAATTATATTTCTCAGCTCCCTGGACTCTATCTTTGACCACAATGGACTTGGACTCAGACAGTAGCTAGAGTGAGATGCTCTATCTCATGACTATGGGCAGAGCTACAAGATCACCACTGGGCAGCAGCTGCCATCCTCGTGTGGCGCCATCCACTCTGCACTCTGAGTTCTACCAGGACCAAGCATCATGTTCCAAGATGGACATCTGGGTCCTGGGTGTCCTTCCCTACCATTTGCTCACAAACTGCGTCTCCTGAAGGAGCAGGCCCTGCAGGCAGGTACGAAGTGCCCGCTCACCTTTCTACTGATGTGGAAAACATCATTGATCAGGTGTTCATGTAGACCAGATCCAGAGGCCATTGGCTAAACTTCTCTGGGGCGTCCCTGGCTTAGTCTGTGTGAGTATCCACCGACTCTTCATGAGCTGCTCCCCAAACACCTGAACCTCAGATCTTGAGGACCATGTGTTGCCTAGTGCTCAGCCCACAGCAGAATTGCTACCTATGTGCAAAGGGTGATTGATTACCCAGTGGTCACACATCAGACAGTGCAAATGGGGTGAGCCAGGGTGCACTGCAGGTGAGGCAGGAGCATCAAGGCATTGGGCCACCTCCATCCCCACAGATACTTCTTCCTCCTCGCTCCCCCTAGTGCAGAGATCTGGTGAGTGTTCTCATCTTGCCTCCCCCTTCTTGCTCTCTGAGTATTCACTGCCCAAATAAGACACAGAATCGGGGATGAAGGGTGGCAGGAGACACAGCCTGCCGCCCCTTCTCTGTACAGTGAGGAAGGCAGCCACAGCTCACCTGTCCCTCCCCTGCCCAGGCTGGAGGAGACTCACTGCCTAGCAGTGTCTGTGACTCACAAAGGAGAAAGGAGAGAACCGGCCTGTTGTTTCCAAGTGGAGAATTTGGGGAGCAAAGACACAGCCAGGTCACCTCCTTTCTCCAGCTCCATCCAGAGGAGACTCCAGAGAGCCTGCCTGTCATTCTCCTGCACAGCTTGGAGAAGAATAGACAGAGCCTGCCAGCTATTCCTCTGTGAGGTCCCAATCAGAGCACCCCCACTCCCAGCTTGGCCCTCCAGCATGGCCTTTAGACCCTCAGGCCACTTGTCTTCCCGGGAACTATTGGGACAAAACGATTTCCCAACCACCAGGCAAGCCTGTTGTGCACCTGTGGCCACCAGCATGGACAACAATCAGGGCCGGAAGCAGGTAACCTGGAGAATTGTGACCCAGATCATAAGGACCTGTTGCTGTTACCTGCTGGCCCCAAAGATTTTCCCTGGATCCATCCAAGTAGATCCAGTATAAAGGAAACAGAAGAGCCTTATCTTATATACTTATAAGGAGTCTCCAGTGAAAGCAGCTGCTGAGATGGACAGCAAGAGGTTGTACACTCCAGCATCTCATTATACATGTAATTATGTCACTTTCAAATGGTAAAGCATAGCTGGGTGTGGTGGCGCACGCTTGTAATCCCTGCATTTGGGAGGCTGAGACAGGAGGATCTTGCAGGTTTGAAGCCAACCTTAGCTACTTAGTGAGGCACTCAGCAACTTAGTGAGACCCTGTTTCCAAATAATATATAAAATAGGTCTGGGAGTGTATTTTGGAGGTAGAAGGCCCCTGGGTTCCACCCCCAGTACCACAAAAAATGATAAAGCATAATTTTATGCATCTCTGGGGTTTAGTGTGATGCTTTGATAAGTCTGTACACTGTGGGATGACTAAATTCTTATTATCATATCTCTCAGCTCCTTGGGACCTGACCTTGACCACAGTGGACTTGAAAGATACCAGCTAGAGTGAGAAGCTCCAACACATCGCTTTGGGCTGAGCTGCAAGATCACGGCTGGGCAGCAGCTGCAGTCCCCCTGTGGGGCTCTCCACTGTGCTCCCTGAGATCTACCAGGACCAAGCCTAATACTCCAAGATGGACTCCTGGGGCCTGGGCTCCCTCCTCCAATGTTGGCTCGCAAATTCCCACCCTGCTGAAGGAGCAGGCTCTGCAGGGAGCTATGGGGTGCGCGCTCGCCTCTCCACCAATGCACAAAACATCACTGATCGCACGTTCACTGTAGACCAGACCCAGAAGCCCCCAGCCAAACCCATCTGAGCTGATATTAAGTATTCCGTACTTACAAGGTGTCTCAGTGAAAGCAGGTCGCTGAGATGGACACCAAGCAGGTAATGCACTCCAATGTTTTCATTTATATATGCATTATTTCATTTTCAATGACAAGTCACAATTGGATGCTTCTGTGGGTTGTAGTGTGATGGTTAGATAACTCTGTCACTGTGGGATGACTAATTTCTTCTAATTTTCTTAGTTCTCGGCTCCCTGGACCCTCCCTTGGACCACAGTGGACTCTGACAGCAGCGGGTAGAGTGAGATTCTCCAACTCTTGGACTTTGGGCTGAGTCACAAGATCACCGCTGGGCAGCAGCTGCCGTCCTCCTGAGGGGCTCTCCACTTTGTATCCTGAGTTCTACCAGGACCAACGAAGGCTCTGGGGTGGACATCTGGATTCTGGGTGTCCTCCTCCACTGTTGGCTCACAAATTCCAAGGAGCTGAAGGAGCAGGCCCTGCAGGGAGCTACAAGGTGCCCACTCGCCTTTCCCTTTGCACTAAACATCACCTACAGATGTTCACTGTAGACTCAAACCAGAGGCCATCAGCTAAACCCATGCAGCACACCTGTGATTGAGCCAGGGTGAGTATTCATCAAGTCCTCGTGAGCTGCTTTAAAACACCTGAACCCCAAGATCTTGAGGGTCATTTGTCACCTGGGGTACAACCCACATTGGGCCTGGCTCTGTGTCCAATGAATATTTGACCTCACAATGGCCACTTACCAGATGTTGCCAATGGGGTGACCAAGATGCACTGAAGGTTAGCTGGAAACATCAGGGGTTGGGCCGCCCCCATACCCATAGATACTTCTGCCTTCACTGTCTCTCACATTGGAGAGCCAGTGAGAATTCCCTTCCTGCCTCCCTGTTCCTATTCTCTGAGCATTCCCTGGACACGGAGGGCACAGAGTCAGGGCAGAATGGGGCCAGGAGACACGTCCTGCCTACTATTCCCCTGTGCAGTCTGCAGGAGGGTAGAGACAGCCCACCTCCCACTTCCCTGCCCAGCCTGGAGAACAGTAGAGAGAACCTGACTACTATTCCAGACGGGAGACTTGGGAGCAAAGACACAGCCAGGCCCCTCCTCTCTCCAGCCCCACCCAGAGCAGACTGCAGAGAGCCTGCCTGTCATTCTCCTGTGCAGCTCAGAGGAGAGGAGACAGAGCCTGCCTGCTGTTCCTCTGTGAGGCCCCAGGGAGAGCACCCTACTTCCAGCATGGCTCTCTAGTATGGCCTTGAGGCCCGAAAGCCAGTTGTCTTCCCAAGAGCTAGTGGCACAAATGACTCTCCCCCCTTCAGGTAACCCTGTTGTGAACCTGTGGCCACACCATGGACAACAACCAGGGCTGGAAGCAGGTCACCTGGAGAAATCCACCCCAATCCTAAGGACCTGGTGCAGATCCTGCTGGCCCCAAAGATCCCCAAAGATTCAACTTGGATCAACCACGTATCTTCAGTGAACGGGGAGCAGAAGTTTCCTTTACTAGAAGGTGTCTCCTGTGAACGCAGGCTGCTGAGAGGAAAAACACCAACAGGTAACACACTGCAGTGTTTTATTTTATATATGGTTGACTATGTCATTTTCAGGTGATAAATCACAATAATGGCTGTTCTGAGGTTTAGTGTGATGGTTAGATAAGTCTCTAGACTGTGGGATGACTAACTCTTCCTAATTAACATGTCTCTCAGCTCCCTGGATCCCGACTTTGACCACGGTGGACTCCAGCAGACATTGGAAATACACACAAGGCCCTCTGAAGCCCGCTGGACACCAGGACCCCTCTGCTGGATGTTGACATGATCCGCGTCTGCCTGACCTTGAGTAACCACTCTGGGCTCTGCTTTATCTGTACCTCATCAGGGTGATAATAATCCTGTACTTTATGTCATCAATGTAAGTTAGAAATGGAACCAGACACTGGATGTCCCCCACAGATCTGTTCAGCGTTGACTCCCTTTTCTGTGCTCACCCAGCCTTTCCTCAGGAGAAGCCTCTCGTATGCAGTGCATCTGGCTCTGGCATCTGGAGGCCTGAGTGAAGGGCTCAGGCCCTGACTCTGGGTGCTGGTGACCAAAGGTAAAAACATCAGCCCTTAGGGAAACCCTCTCCTGCCTTCCACCATTGCACAGGCTGGAAGTGCCCCAGGCCCTGGGCCCTGGGGAGAGGGTGTAGTGTGCCCCACTGCCATGGGCCTTTCTCCTCCTGGCCGTGATTATAGGGTGACAGCCTCTCAGGGCAGGTGGCCGGGGCCTTTCCCACAGGACATCTTCTGCTCCTGGAAGACCATTTACTGCTTCAGCGGTGTGGACTGAAGGTCCACTCTGTATGGCCCACTGTGTATGTGGTGAGTATCATTTCCCTCCAAAGTACTGAGGCTGTGCTGAGCCTTTGGGCAGAACAGTTTCTGCTTATGGAAACCCTTCTGCCGACTCATCCCAGTTTATCCTGTTGCAGCGCCCCCTCCCCATGGCACAGGAGAGCAGCGGTGAGACAAGTGTGTGGTGGGGAGTCATGTCCGGCGCTCTGAGTGTCCCTGTGCTTCATTGTCAAGGCTCGTCTGAAGACTGAGAGACCCCGGCAGGTCCCTGGGACGCAGGGCAAGTAGGGGTGCTCACGGCTGGGGATGACGTGGCGGAGCGCCTGCGAGTCCTGAGAAGGCACCGTGCCCTTCCTTTCTCTCAGTGATGCTGCTCCTTTCTTGATGAGCCGAGGAAAAGACTGGCACTGGAGGACTCTTGCAAATTTGGGGTCATGCTTGTCCGGGACATTTCATCTCATCTGCTACCCAGAAACTACATTGGAGGACACACTTGGAAGGTGGGTGCGAGGCTTCCTCCTGGTCCATGACCTCAGTGCAGGTTTTGTTCTGGCTGAAGGTGCTCAGCACGCGTGGCTGCCAGACCCTCCTGCAGGGTGAGCTGGGGAGCAGCTGGCAGGTCTCCTCACTTGGGCCTGTGGGTGGGACGGTCTTCGCACTGGGTTTTGTGGCCACTCCCTGCTCTCAAGGAAGTATTTCCTCCTCTGTTCTCCAAACCCCAGAGAAGGATCGAGTCATGTTTGTGGCCAACGAAGATCACTCATGACACTCCCAGCAATGCAGGGCTGGTGGCTGACCCCAGTGATCCTTATGAAGAGCATGGTGAGTGGCCCGGGCCTCCGCTGGACCCACAGACGCATCCTGGGGGAGGCTCAGAGTTGCTATTCCTTGCCCACTTAGTCTCAGCCAAGGCTGGGTCTGAGGCGGCATCAGCCATGGGTCTTCTCTGCATGTGGTGAGTCTTATCTCCCTCTAAAGTATTAAGGCTCTGCTGAGCCTTAGGGCAGGGCAGTTTCTCCTACTGAAACCCCTCTGCCTCTTCTCTCCTGAGTTTCTGCACTGACCTAAGCAGCTGGAAGCTTCACGGTGATGACGTGAGAAGGGTGGATGCGGTGGCCTCTGGCAGTCACAGGTAGGTTAGGGCTACAGGGATGCGTCTGCTCAGTCAGGTTATGAGACTGAATCCTGCAGCATCTACAAGGTCTCCAGCAGGGAGGCACAGGCGCCGTTGTGCGGATCGTCCTATGAGGTGCTGGCTCTACAATCACCTGGCACAAGAAGGAAACTCAACACAGGCAGTTTTCTTAGCAGCAGGATTGCGCTCACTGAGTCAAAACTGTTGCACGCTCTTGGTTCACAGCCTCAGCTACTTAGTGAGGCCTTTGCAACTCAGTAAGACCCTGTTTCAAAAATAAAAAATCGAGCTGGGCATGTAGCTTGGCGGTAGAATGTCCCTGGCTTCCATCCCCAGTATCGGGAAAAAATGCGCATCAGGTTTTGTTTTGTTTTTTTTTTTTTTTTTTGGTGGTACTGGGGCTCCTGGAAGCCCTTCTACCTCCGGGCTACAGTCCCACGGGCTACACTCCCTGACCTATTTTTTAACTTTATGTGGAAACAGGGTCTCTTAAGCCAGCGAGGCTGGCTCCGAACCAGTGTGATCCTCCTGTCTCCGCCTCCCAAGCACGGGGATGACAAGCGTGCCCACCATGCCCAGCGCGCATAAGGTTTTAATTGAACTGCTGAAGCTGCCATCCATGTTGATTTACACTGTGTCCCTGAGATGCTAATGGGTACCACCACTGTCAGCACTTTCTCTTCCCAGCTCTCCATCCCCTAGAAATAATGAAAGAAGGACTTCTGTGGACCTAGTTGCGATCTTCACATGGAGGCAGTATTTCCTTGGAAAACCGTTTGCTCGGGATTGTTGGCAGACTTCCTGGACAACACTTGCACAAGTTCTTTTCCAGCACTGCGGTCTTTGAGGTTGGTGAGAAGTGGGGAAAGGGCTTGGGCTCTGGGAATCCGTGGGCCCTGGCTGGGAACCTGACCTGGACCCCATGAAGCCCAGAAACTGCATGCATCTTGGAAGTAGGCCTTATTTCAGAAGGCTGTCAAAAATTTTCTTATACTTGGGAGGCTGAGACAAGAGGACTTTGGGTTTGCAGTCAGGCTTAGCTACTTAGTGAGGCCCTTAGTGAGACCCTGTTTTAAAATAAAAAATGAAAAACAGGCTGGTGGTATATCTTGGAGATAGAATGCCCGTGGGTTCAATCTCTGGTACTCCAAAAAAAAAAAAAAAAAAGCTAACAGAAATTCATAACTTCCAGATGAAGCTGTAGGTATAAGAGCTTGCTCTGCAGCAGCTGTTAAAGGTATTGTTAAAGGTATTGGAGGTGAACTGCCTGCTGAGGGCCACTACAGATTGACACTCCTCTGTTATTTCATTTTTCAAATGCCAGGGTAGCAGCTGAGTGTGGTGGTACACACCTGTAATCCCAGTACATCAGAGGTCAAGGACAGCCTCAGCAAGTTATGAGACTCTCATCAACCTAGTGAGACCCTGTTAAAAATAAAAATAACAAAAAACGAGGCTAGGAAAGCCGGGTGTGGTGGCGCATGCTTGTAATCCCCGTGCTTGGGAGGCTAAGACAGGAGGATCGCACGGGTTCAAAGCCAGCCTCATCTACTTAGTGAGGCTCTCAGCAACTTAGTGAGACCCTGTTTCCAAATAAAATATATTTAAAAAAAAAAAAAGGTCTGGGAGTATATCCCGGAGGTAGAAAGCCTCTGGGTTCTACCCCCAGTACCACAAAAAAAAAAAAAACTGGGCTAGGAGTGTAACTAGGAGTTAGAATGTCCCTGGAATCAATTCTTAGTACCACAAAAATAAAAATAAATAAAAAACAAATGAAGGGTAGTAATAGGAGATTGTGGATCATTGAAGTGTCCTGCACTGGAATTAAGAGGGATTCAGCCCAGGATTTAGATACCAGCACAGAGCGCCAGGCCTGGAGTGAAGGTTCTTGTGTGATGGGAATGGCACTTACTTATTTTATTTTTGTGGTTCCAAGTTGGCCTACAACATATATCAGTGTACCACACGGAGAAGGAAGCCAATGGCCACTTCTGTTCAGCTGGGCCCAGGAATGCTGCCTGTGTGCCAGGTGTTTGACTCTGATCTGGATCCAGATCCAGAGGTAAGTCCATAGGGAGTGCCGGCCAGGCTCTGTGGCAACTGGATGTGCCACCACACCAGGCTTAGAACACCTCTCACGTTTCCCTGCCTGTCTTCCTGTTCCAGGGTTGATACTGCCAAATGGAGACACTAACTGGAACTGCCTGTGCCTTGGGGAATGGCTGGTAGAAAAGTCAGGCTTTTCCTCCTTCTGCTATAACACAGAGGAAACCAAGAGCTCAGACTGTGTCCACCAGTTCTGGGCCGTGCAGGAATACGAGCAGAAATACCTGGATCTCTATCTCCACGCTGACGAGCAAGATGAGAAGAAGCCAGTAGAATTTGAAGAAAAAGTGGTGCCACTGAGGCCAGTGCCACCAAAGTAGAGGCCGAGCTGATGAGGCCCTGAGCCCTGGGCTGTAGTCCTTCCACACCACTGACCTGGGCCTTTTGCAGAAAACCTTTAACTCACCTCTGAGAAAGTGTCTTTTCCCCGATTCTGTACACTGTAACATACAGAATAACTTGTTTTGATGATCAAGAAAGAGTCCTCGCCTTTTCTATACTCACTGAAAAAAATAGGGGTTTATAGGTATTGTGTCCCTCATATATATACCTATTATGGGATGCAGCTTCCACTTATGAATTTTCTTAATTGTCGAGAATTTTGCTGTTTGACATAATGTTCTGAGTATTCTCAGCAGCTAAAAATCATTATCCAGGGATGTTTCTTGTGAGGACCTAAGTATCTGAGAATGAACCTCGATCCTCCTGTCTTAGCCTCCCAAATGCTGGGATTACAAGCGTGCGCCACCAGGCCCAGCAGAATTACTCTTAAAATATGAAAAGAGCCGCCGGGCGTGGTGGTGCACGCTTGTAATCCGCGGGCTTGGGAGGCGGAGACAGGAGGATCGCGCTGGTTTGAAGCCAGCTGCTCCTGGCTTAGGAGACCCTGTTTCCAAATTAAAATATAAAAAATAGGTCTGGGAGTGTAGCCCGGAAGTAGTGGGTTTCCAGGAACCCCAGTAACACACACACACACACACACACACACACACACACACACACAATGAAAAAAGTCGATTTAGAATGAATCTTAGACTTCTAAATGGGAGGTAGGGGCATCTTCAGCAACGAAAGCATAAAAAGAAAATTCCAGGGGAAAACGATTTGATAGATTCTGTTTCAAGGAACCCACACTAAAAGAAGCTTTTTAAAATTATTTTTTCACAGTGAAGGAAAAAGCCAGGCCCAGCAAGTTCCAGCGCTGAAGTAGAAATACTTGTTTCGCTGGCTGGGGCGCCTAAAAGTTCCCCGAATCCCAGGTGTCTAGGCAACCCAGGATTCGGGGACCTAGGCAGGTCCCGATGCCTGATGCCCAACAGCTTTGCAAAGAAAGGCGTCAGGCCGCCCCTAGCAAGCCCCCTCTGCAGGGACTGGGCTCATAATTGCTTCCACCTGCCTGGGCCTGGGGCACGAGGCTCCTTCCCTGCTCCTGTGCGCCCCCAGCCTCCGAGGCCTGGCAGGTGCAGAGGCTGTGCATCTGTAAGGGGCAGCATAGTGCGCATGCCCAGCACGGCCACAGGGGCTGCAGCTCCTGGGTCTCTCCAGCCTGGAGCTGCAAGGCTTGCAGAACTCCGCGGGGCCAGGTTTTTGCAACTGCTGTGAGTGCTAGGAGAGGGGGGAAGGCGATCACAGGCAGTGCTCAGGGCTCCAGGCAGGGATTGGTCACAAGAAGGGAGCCTCGGCTGCTGCCCAGGATCGCAGGGAGCGCAGCCCCGGATCGCAGGGAGCGCAGGCTGAGCTGCTCCAGCAGCCAGCGCGTACAGGTTCGAGGTGAGAGCCCAGGCGGGTGTCTGGGGCACCTGGGGTCGCCCCCCCCCCGTGCACCCCAGCAGAGGAGAGCCAGCTTGGGCTGGGTTCCAAGGACCTAAGGGCTCAGGAGCCCGTAGCACCCACAGGCTGTTTGGCGCGAGCGCCAGGGGCCAGGCTGGGCGCTGAGCGGGCTGCTGGGTCCACACTGGCCGGGCCTGCGCTCCTGGAGGCCGCCGGCTCCCCAGCCTGGGCAAGGGAGCTCGCAGGGCTCCATCCCTTCCAACCGCTTCTGGGGGATTTCAGCGTCTTCTGAGAGACAGACCGGTGGTGGGCTTCCTCTCCAGCCAGCCAGCTACCCTCCTGCAGGAGGGAGGCTCAGACCTCTGGGTGTCCTCTCTCCCTGCCTCCTGAGGTGTTATCTTTTTACTCCCAAGGGGAGGCCTGGGCAGGAGAAGGTGGTGCCTGGATCTCTGCTACTCCCTGGGGGGTGGGGTCCAAGCTCAGGTACCTTCGCAGCTTGGTGCACCAAAGCGGCTCCCAGCAGCCTGAGGCTCAGGCTTAGATGGCACCTGGTCTCCAGGTCTGAGCTGGAGCAGGTGGGCAGGGGAGTCGCCCATCACCTTGGGGACCCAGTCTACTTGCAGGAGGGCGGGCCTGGAGGTTGGGTTGTAAGGACTTCCCGGGAGCGAGGCGCCGGGAACTTTGTCTAGTTTTCCTACTGGACCCAACAGAGGGGCGGGACTTGTTTCTCCAATGTGTATCTTGTCATTGCGTAGAGCGCACCTGCCTTTCACGGGAGTGGGAGCTGGGAGGTGAGGAATCAGGCCACGGAACGGATTTGTGGGACTGTCTCTCTGGACTCTCTGGGGATGGGCTTTTGGTTTTGCGTATTGAGGTTGAGGGTTTATAGTGAAGATGGAATGTCTTTTGAGCAGGTCCACAAGCAGCAACATTTCAGGTGGGGCTGACAGCTACTTTGTCATGGAGCCGCCAGCTGGGAGTGATGGGGTGGCATCCCGAGAAAATTCCACGTCCCCCGTAAGTTGATTCTGTCTTCTTTGGGATTTCGTTCAAGACTTTGTGGGAATCTCCAGCATTGATTGTAAGAGTGGACTGGAAAAAAATCAAAATCAAGTTGCTTGGGAATATTATTTTCTGCTACCTGGTAAAGTGCTATTGATTTTTTTTGTTTGTTTGAATTGGCTTCAACTGCCCTGTCTGGCTGGGAAGCGATCATGAGGATAAATGTCCTTTTTTTTCCCTCTTCAGTCCAGACTTTGCCAGTTTGCTAGAAAGCATGGAAAAACTGGCCCTCTAAATGAAGGGCTAAATTTTCCAGTGGAAGTCATCTGTTATTAAATAAGATGGCCAGAGTCATGTGGACATTTCAACAGAGGTAGATTTTATTTTATTTATTGAGAGTACTAGAGATTCAACTCGGAAGCATTCTACCTCTGAGCTACACGGCCAGCCCTACTTTATACTTTATTTTGAAACAGGCCCTCCCTGAGCTGCTCAGAGTCTCACGGAGTTGCTGAGACTGGTCTCAGACCTGTGACCCAAACCTGGTCTCAAACCTGATGGCCCAAATGGTCCACCCTGGATGCACCCAAGGAGCTGAAGAGAAAGGCGAGCAGAAGTGCCCTGGACTGCGTGGTAATAAGGTGTCTCCAGCGAAAGCAGGTGGAAACCACCAAGCAGGTAGGGCATGGAGTCAGGGCAGAACGGGGCAGGGGCACAGGCTGTTTGCCATTCCCCTGGGCAGCCCGTATGCCCCTCCCCAGCCAAGCCAGGAGGAGGGGAGGGACTTTGGGAGCAAAGACACAGCCAGGCCCCTCCTGTCCCCAGCCCCACCCAGAGGAGATGCAGAGAGCAGGCCTGTCATTCTTCCCCACAGCTCAGAGGAGAGGAGACACAGCCTGCCTGCTGTTCCTCTGTGCGGCCCCAGTGAGAGCACCCCACTCCCAGCACCATGGCCTTGAGGTCCACCAAGCCGGTTTGTCTTCTCAGGAGCGACTGATGGAACAAGACAGCCACTGCATGCAGCAACCCTGCTGGGAACCCGTGGCCACCACCATGGACAACAGTCACGGCTGGAAACAGGTAACGCAGAGAATAGTGACTCAGATCACAAGGACATGTTGCTGTTGCCTGCTGGTCCCAAAGATTTGCCCTGGGTCCCCCCAAGTAGATCTAGTGAAAGGGGAGCAGAAGTGCCCTGTAGTATAGACTTACGAGGTGTCTCCAGTGAAGCAGGCCTCTGTGATGGACTCAACCAAGTAGCTAGCACACTACAGCGTTTGCTTTTGCTTATGTTTGTATTTTGACATTTTGAGTTAATAAATCATAATTACATGCATTTGTGGGTTTTAGTGTGATGGTTAGATAACTATTTACACTGTGGATGACTAACTCTTCCTACTTAACATATCTCTCAGCTCATGGACCCTGACTTGGACCACAGTGGGCCCCGACAGACAGCAGCTGCAGTGAGATGCTCCAACTCATTGACGTTGGGATGAGCAGCAAGATCTCTACTGGGCAGCAGCTGCAGTCCTCCCGTGACGTTCTCCATCTCTGCACCCTGACTTCTACCAGGACCATGATATGGCTCTCAGACAGACATCGGGACCTGGGCATCATCTTCCACTCTTTGCTCATGAGCTCCCTCTCCTCAAGACACCACCTTGAGGAGCTGAAGGAGCCGGCCCTGCAGGGAGCTATGAGATGCCCCCTCACCTTTCCACAGATGTGCAGAACATCACCCACCACATGTTCACTGTAGACGCAACCCAGAGGCCATCAGCCCAACCAATCCTGGGTCACCCGTGGTTGGGCCAGGGTGAGGATTCACCAATTTCTCATGTGCCACTCCCCAAAACCAAACCCCTTGATCATGAGAGTCATGTGTCGCCTAGAGTACGGTCCAAACCCGACCTGGCTGTGTCCACCGGAATATTTGACCTCACAATGGCCACCTACCCGATAGTACAACAGGGTGAGCCAGGGTGCAGTCCAGGCTAGGCAGGAGCATCAAGTCGTCGAGCAACCTCCATGCCCATAGAATCTTCTGCCTTCTCTCTCCCCCCAAGTGGAGGGCCAGTGAGCATTCACTTCCCGCCTCCTCCTTGCTCTCTGAGCATTCCCTGGTCAGGGAGGACACAGAATCAGGGCTGAAGGGGAACAGGAGACAGAGCCCATCTGCCACTCCCCTGCCCATCCTGGAGGAAAGGAGAGAGAACCTTCTTACTGTTCCCCAGTGGAGACCTCGGGAACACAGACACAGCCGGGCTCCCTACTTTTCCAGCCTGACCCAGAGGAGACTGCACAGAGCCTGCCTGTCATTCTCCTGCGCAGCTCTGAGGCATCGAGCAGAGGAGATAGAGCCTGCCTGCTGTTCCTCTCCGAGGCCCCAGTGAGAGCACCCCAATCCTCGCATGGCCCTCCTGCATGACCTTGAGGCCTCTGAGGAGAAATTGCAGAAAAAGACTCACCCTCCACCAGGCAACCATATCGTGCACCTGTGGCCACCACAGGGCTGGAAGCAGGTAACCCGGAGAATGGTGACCAGATCATGAGGACCGGGTGCTGTTGCCTTCTGGCCCCAAAGATTTGACCTGGATCCACCCAAGTAGATCCAGTAAAAAGGAAACTGAAGTGCCCTGTTTCCAATATTTACCAGGTGTCTTCAGCGAAAGCAGGCCGCTGAAATAGACACCACCAGGTAATGCACTCCAGAGTTTTCTTTCATGATGCCCGTATTGTGTTGCTTTCAATTGCTAAGTCACACTTGGATGCATCTGTGTGTATGTGTGATAGATAGATAACTCTGTACACTGTGGGATAACTAACGCCTCCTAATTAACATATTTCTCAGCTCTCTGGACCCTCCCTTTGACCACAGTGGACTCTGACAGCAGCAGCTGTAGTGAGATGCTCCAGCCCATTAACACTGGGCTGAGCCACAAGATCACCGCTGGGCAGCAGCTGCCGTCCTCCTGTGGCGCTCTCCACTCTGCACCCTGAAGTCTACCAGGACCAAGCATAAGGCTCCGAGATGGACATGGAGGGTCTGGGGTCCTCCCCCACTTTTGCTCATAAACACTGTCTCCTCAAGACACCAGCTGGGAGGAGCTGAAGGAGCAGGCCCTGCAGGGAGCTGTGAGGTGCCCACTCGACCTTCTGCACATGTGCAAGCCATCATCTACAGGACACAGAAGTCATCAGACAAACGAGTCCTGAGGCTCCTGAGGGGGCGAACCCAGGTGAGCATTCATGAATTCCTCAGGGCTGCTCCCCAATAACCAAACCCCACGATGATGAGAGTCATACCTTGCTTGGGGTACATCACGCATAGAACCTGGCTGGCTGTGTCCACCAGAATATCAGGACAGGCAGACTATTAGGCCACACCTGCCAGATAGTGCAAACTTGTTGAGCCCAGTTGCATTCCAGTTTAGGGGACCGTCAGACCAGCTCCAGCCCCAGCAGATCCTTCTGCATTCTCTCTCCCCCCAAAGTGGAGAGCAACTGAGGGTTCCCTTCCATTCTCCCCTTCTTTCTCTCTGAGCATTCCCTGGCCATGGAGGACACAGAATCAGGACAGAATGAGGGAGAAGGCACAGCCTGCCTGCCATTCTTTTGCGCAGTCTGCAGGAGATAGAGACAGCCTGCCTGCCATTCCCCTTGGCAGTCTGTGGGAGAGTAGAGAGAACCCGTGTGCTGTGCCCCAGTGACTCAGCCAGGCCCTTCTTTCTCTAGCCTCGCCCAGAGGAGCCTGCCGAGAGCCTGCCTGTCATTCTCCAGTCCAGCTTAGGGGAGAGTAGACAGAGACTGCCAACTGTTCCTCCGTGAGACCCAATGAGATCACCCCCACTCCTAGCACGGCCTTACGGCATGACTTTGAGGCCCAAAAGCCAGCTTGTCTTCCTAGGAGTGATTGCCAGAAAAGGACTCTCCATCTACCAGGCAACCCTGTTGTGAACCTGTGACCACTACCATAAACAACAACGGTGGCAGAAGCAGGTAACCCGGAGAATTATGACTGAGATCATAAGGACCTGTCGCTGTTGCCTGAGGGCCCCAAAGATTTGTGCTACATCCATCCAAGAACATGCAGTAAAAAAGAAATAGAAATGCCCCCATATTATATAATTATATGGTGTCTCCAAGAAAATTAGGCTGCTGAGATGGACACCAATAGTGTTTTCTTTCATGTATACTTATATTATGTCATTTTCAAATAATAAACCACAATTGGATGTATCTGCGGGTTGTCGTATGATGGTTAGATAACACTGTATACTGTGGGAGGACTAACTTCTCCTAATTAATGTATCTCTCAGCTCCCTGCACCCTGACTCTGACCACAGCGGACTCTTACATACAGCAGCTAGAGTGAGAAGCTCCGACTCATGACTTTGGGCTGAGCTGCACGATCACCGCTGGGCAGCAGCTGCCGTCCTACTGTGTGCTCTCCTCTCTGCACCCTGAGTTCTACCAGGACCAAGCATAAGGCTCCAACATAGAAGTCTAGGTTCTGGGCTGCCTCCTCCACTATTTGCTCACAAAGAGCTGAAGCAGCAGGCCCTACTGGGAGCTACAAGGTGGCAGCTCACCTTTCCACAAATGTGCGAACCGTCGTCCATCACATGGTGACTGTAGGCACAGCCAGAGGTCATCGACCAAACCAATCCTGAGGGACCCAAGGCTGAGCCAGGGTGAGTATTCACGAATTCCTTAGGAACTGCTCCCCACTTACTGACCTCATGACGAGAGTCGTGCATTGCTTGTGGCACATTGTACACTGGACATGGCTGTCTGTGTCCACCAGAATGTTAGGGCACACAGTGGCCACCTGCCACATAGTGCAAACTTGGTGAGCCCGGGTGCACTCCAGTTTAGGGGAACCATCAGGCCAGCTCCACCCCCAGCAAATTCTTCTGCATTTCACCAATGTGGTGAAAATCTAAGGGTTCTCTTTTCTTCTTCTTGTCTTGCTCTCTGAGCATTACCAGGTCAGACAGGCCATACAGGCAGGGCAAAAGGGTGGCAGAGGACACGGCCTGCTGCCATTCCCCTGTGCAGTCTGCAAGAGGGTAGAGAGAGCCTGCCTGCACCCCCAGCTCAGCCTTGGGGAGAGTAGAGAAAACCCACCTACTGTTCTCCAGAGGAAACTCTGGAAAAGTTAGTGCGACTTTTGTTTTCTACAAGATTTACGAGACTACTGTAGAAAAGACTCCAATTTCCAGTCCATATTAAAAAGGGAAGGGTCTTGGAGGCGAAAGGTAAGACAGCCCAGCAGGCCGTGCCTCGCCCTGATTGGCCCATGCTCGCCGTGACCTCATAAAGAGCCTCTGTGAGGCGTCAGGCACGGGCTATATAAGGGCCTGGCAGTTGCTGGGCATTTGTCCGTTGAGTACAGGGAGCTCGTGTGTGGTGACCTGTAGGACTGCGTCTTGGTGCCTGTGTGGATTTGGATTCGGCTTCTCTTGGACTTTGGACTTTGGACTTTAGGATTGGATTTTGGCTCAGGACTTTGGATTTCGGACTTTGGCTTTGTCTTTACTATGGCTAGAAAGGAAGAAGGGAGGGAGGCGAGTCCAGGCGTCTCCACCCACAATCCCTGGGAGGAGGACCTCAAGGGCCAGTATACCATCGTGAGGGAAATCGGCAGGGGCAACTTTGGCAGCATCCACCTGGCCCGCCATAGCCTCACTGGGACGGAGGTGGCGATAAAAGTGATAGACAAATCAAGGCATGGGCTCCCCTACATGCCGGAGGTAGAGATCATGAGGACGGCGGAACATCGCCACGTGGTCCAGCTCTTTGAGGTTGTCGAGACACCGAACTCACTCTTTATCATCATGGAGTTCGTGAGCGGGGGCCAGCTGCCCATCGGCCTGGGGGAGGAGGAGGCCCGGAGGCTGTTCAGGCAGATCCTGTGGGCGGTGCGCTATTGCCATCAAGAAGGCATCGTCCACAGGGACCTGAAGCCAAGCAACATCCTGCTGGACCGGGAGGGGAACGTGAAGCTCATTGATTTCGGGCTGAGCCGCAAAATCACGTCTGGGCAGCAGCTGACAGCGTTTTGTGGCACTCTCACATTCTGCGCTCCTGAGATGTACGAGCAGCAGCCGTACGGCCCCGAGGTGGACATCTGGGGCCTGGGGATCCTCCTGTACTTTATTTTAACCGAGACTCTCCCCTTCCAAAGTACCAGCTTTAAGGAGATGAGAGAGCGGGTCGTGCGGGGACAATACGAGGAGCCCACTCACCTTTCACCCGAGGCTCAGGATATTATCAGGCAGCTGCTGACGGTAGACCCAGCCCACAGGCCGACAGCTGCTGAGATTCTCGGGCACCCGTGGCTGGTCCAGGGCGAAGACATACCACCTCCTCCCAAGCCTCTCCCCAAGGAGCCCAACGCCTTGGTTTTAAGGGCGATGCGTTGCCTGGGTTATGACCCACACCTCACCTGGACGTCTGTGTCAGACAGACGATTTGACCATCTCAGTGCCACCTACCTCATGGTACAACAGAGGATGAGCCAGGTTGCAGTCCAGGTGAGGCAGAAACAACATCAGGGCAGGGCGCCTCCGCCAACACCAGCACACCCTTCTGCTCTCCCCCTAGTGCGGAGAGCTAGCGAGCCTGCCCGTCCCTCCAGCCCGTTGGTCTCTGGGCATTCCCTGGACCAGGAGGACTCACAATCAGGACAGAAGGGAGACAGAAGACACAGCCTGCCACACATTCCCCTGGTCAGCATGGGAGGGAGTGGTGCCAGCCTGACGGAGAGTGTCCACAGCTTCTCGAGTGAGAGCACGCCCAGGGAGATCCAGCTCAGCCTGGAGGGGAGAGGAGAGAGCCTGCCCAGCAGAAGTCCGCCCTGCAAGATCATGCTCAGCCTGGAGGGGAAAGGGGAGAGCCTGCCCAGGAAAAGTCCACCCAGCAAGATCCTGCTCAAAGAGAACCTGCCCGGCAAGGTACTGCCTGGAAAAAGCCTGGCCCATGTTCACCTGCTGAGGCCAGAAGGGAGAAGGCACGGGCTCTCTAACATTCAGCGCAGGCACCAGAAGAAAGAACATGACAGCTGGGCCCCCTCTCTGCAGACCATCGCAGAGAGAGAGGAGGACGCGCCAGTGCCTGATGTGCGCACCCCTGAGCAGCATGAACAGAGCTCGTGCAGCATCAGCGAGGAGACCCCCGCTCCCAGCATGGCACCTCCGCACGACCTTGAGGCTGCAGCCCCTGACGTCACCCACGGCTGGAGGCAGGCTGGCAAGAGATTTCTGGGCAGCATCATGAGAGCCTGCTGCTGCTGCCTGGTGGCCAAGAAGATTCGCCCTGGATCCAGCCAAGAAGCAAAGAGGTGCCCTAAGAGATTCAGAGCTAAGGTGTCTCCATCCAAAGCAGGCCAGTGAGCAGCACCAAGGGGCGCAGAACACACTGCCGGCCAGCTGTTTCCCTGAGCAGTACAGCCACCTGCCACCCACTGCCCAGTGTGCAGGAGAGTCCCAACAGCCTGCCCAGCGAGAGCTGCCCAGCAACACCAGCCAAGCAACACCAGCCCAGCAACACCAGCCCAGCAAGAGCCTGCCGGTACCCATCTGAGCTGAAAATTATGTATTCCATACTTACAAGGTGTCTCAGTGAAAGCAGGCTGCTGAGATGGACACCAAGCAGGTAATGCACTCCAATGTTTTCATTTATATATGCATTATTTCATTTTCAATGACAAGTCACAATTGGATGCTTCTGTGGGTTGTAGTGTGATGGTTAGATAACTCTGTCACTAAGGGATGACTAATTTCTTCTAATTATCCTAGTTCTCAGCTCCCTGGACCCTCCCTTGGACCACAGTGGACTCTGACAGCAGCGGCTAGAGTGAGATTCTCCAACTCATGGAATTTGGGCTGAGTCACAAGATCACCGCTGGGCAGCAGCTGCCGTCCTCCTGAGGGGCTCTCCACTTTGTATCCTGAGTTCTACCAGGACCAACGAAGGCTCTGGGGTTGACATCTGGATTCTGGGTGTCCTCCTCCACTGTTGGCTCACAAATTCCAAGGAACTGAAGGAGCAGGCCCTGCAGGGAGCTACAAGGTGCCCACTCGCCTTTCCCTTTGCACTAAACATCACCTACAGATGTTCACTGTAGACTCAAACCAGAGGCCATCATCTAAACCCATGCAGCACACCTGTGGCTGAACCAGGGTGAGTATTCATCAAGTCCTCGTGAGCTGCTTTGAAACACCTGAACCCCAAGATCTTGAGGGTCATTTGTCACCTGGGGTACAACCCACATTGGACCTGGCTCTGTGTCCAATGAATATTTGACCTCACCATGGCCACTTAGCAGATGTTGCCAAAGGGGTGACCAAGATGCACTGAAGGTTAGCTGGAAACATCAGGGGTTGGGCCGCCCCCATACCCACAGATACTTCTGCCTTCACTGTCTCCCACATTGGAGAGCCAGTGAGAATTCCCTTCCTGCCTCCCTGTTCCTGTTCTCTGAGCATTCCCTGGACACGGAGGGCACAGAGTCAGGGCAGAATGGGGCCAGGAGACACGTCCTGCCTACTATTCCCCTGTGCAGTCTGCAGGAGGGTAGAGACAGCCCACCTCCCACTTCCCTGCCCAGCCTGGAGAACAGTAGAGAGAACCTGACTACTATTCCAGACGGGAGACTTGGGAGCAAAGACACAGCCAGGCCCCTCCTCTCTCCAGCTGCACCCAGAGCAGACTGCAGAGAGCCTGCCTGTCATTCTCCTGTGTAGCTCAGAGGAGAGGAGACAGAGCCTGCCTGCTGTTCCTCTGTGAGGCCCCAGGGAGAGCACCCCACTTCCAGCATGGCTCTCTAGTATGGCCTTGAGGCCCAAAAGCCAGTTGTCTTCCCAAGAGCTAGTGGCACAAAAGGCTCTCCCTCCACCAGGTAACCCTGTTGTGAACCTGTGGCCACACCATGGACAACAACCAGGGCTGGAAGCAGGTCACCTGGAGAAATCCACCCCGATCCTAAGGACCTGGTACAGATCCTGCTGGCCCCAAAGATCCCCAAAGATTCAACTTGGATCAACCACGTATCTCCAGTGAAAGGGGAGCAGAAGTTTCCTTTACTATTTACTTAGAAGGTGTCTCCTGTGAACGCAGGCTGCTGCACTGGAAAAACACCAACAGGTAACACACTGCAGTGTTTTATTTTATATATGGTTGACTATGTCATTTTCAGGTGATAAATCACAATTATGGCTGTTTTGAGGTTTAGTGTGATGGTTCGATAAGTCTCTAGACTGTGGGATGACTAACTCTTCCTAATTAACATGTCTCTCAGCTCCCTGGATCCCGACTTTGACCACGGTGGACTCCAGCAGACATTGGACAGACACACAAGGCCCTCTGAAGCCTGCTGGACACCAGGACCCTCTGCGGATGTTGACCTGATGCGGGTCTGCCTGACCTTGAGTAACCACTCTGGGCTTTGCTTTATCTGTACCTCATTAGGGCGATAATAATCCTGTACTTTTGTCATCAATGTAAGTTTGAAATGGAACCAGACATTGGATGTCCCTACCCAGATCTGTTCATCGTTGACTCCCTTTTCTGTGCTCACCCAGCCTTTCCTCAGGAGAAGCCTCTCGTATGCAGTGCATCTGGCTCTGGCATCTGGAGGCCTGAGTGAGGGGCTCAGGCCCTGACTCTGGGTGTTGGTGACCAAAGGTAAAAACATCAGCCCTTAGGGAAACCCTCCCCTGCCTTCCACCATTGCACAGGCTGGAAGTGCCCCAGGCCCTGGGCCCTGGGGAGAGGGTGTAGTGTCCCCCACTGCCATGGGCCTTCCTCTTCCTGGCCGTGATTTGAGACCAAGAGTCCTAGAGGAGTCTCGGCCCAGGGGCATCCTCAGGAGGCTGGGTGACAGCCTCTCAGGGGCAGGTGGCCGTGGCCTTTCCCACAGGACATCTGCTCCTGGAAGACCGTTTACTGCTTCAGCGGTGTGGACTGAAGGTACACTCTGTATGGCCCACTCTGTATGCGGTGAGTATCATTTCCCTCCAAAGTACTGAGGCTGTGTTGAGCCTTTGGGCAGAACAGTTTCTGCTTATGGAAACCCTTCTGCGGACTCATCCCAGTTTATCCTGTTGCAGCGCCCCCTCCCCATGGCACAGGAGAGCAGCTGTGAGACAAGAGTGTGGCTGGGAGTCATGTCCGGCGCTCTGAGTGTCCTTGTGCTTCATTGTCAAGGCTCGTCTGAAGACTGAGAGACCCTGGCAGGTCCCTGGGACGCAGGGCAAGTAGGGGTGCTCACGGCTGGGGATGACGTGGCGGAGCGCCTGCGAGTCCTGAGAAGGCACCGTGCCCTTCTTTTCTCTCAGTGATGCTGCTCCTTTCTTGATGAGCCGAGGAAAAGACTGGCCCTGGAGGACTCTTGGCAAATTTGGGGTCATGCTTGTCCGGGACATTTTATCTCATCTGCTACCTAGAGACTACATTGGAGGACACACTTGGAAGGCGGGTGCGAGGCTTCCTTCTGGTCCATACCTCAGTGCAGGTTCTGTTCTGGCTGAAGGTGCTCAGCATGCGTGGCTGCCAGACCCTCCTGCAGGGTGAGCTGGGGGAGCAGCTGGCAGGTCTCCTCACTTGGGCCTGTGGGTGGGACAGTCTTCGCACTGGGTTTTGTGGCCACTCCCTGCTCTCAGGGAAGTATTTCCTCCTCTGTTCTCCAAACACCAGGGAAGGATCAAGGCATGTTTGTGGCCAAAGAAGATCACTTATGACACTCCCAGCAATGCAGGGCTGGTGGCTGACGACCCCAGTGAGCCTTATGAAGAGCATGGTGAGTGGCACGGGCCTCCCCTGGACCCACAGACATATCCTGGGGGAGGCTCAGAGCTGCGATTCCTTGCCCACTTAGTCTCAGTCAAGGCTGGGTCTGAGGCGGCATCAGC
Source organism: Muscardinus avellanarius (assembly GCF_963383645.1). Lineage (NCBI taxonomy): Eukaryota > Metazoa > Chordata > Mammalia > Rodentia > Gliridae > Muscardinus > Muscardinus avellanarius. The sequence goes on along the minus strand of NC_137808.1, from coordinate 15,744,665 downwards.
CATGGGTCTTCTCTGCATGTGGTGATTCTTATCTCCCTCTAAAGTATTAAGGCTCTGCTGAGCCTTAGGGCAGGGCAGTTTCTCCTACTGAAACCCCTCTGCCTCTTCTCTCCTGAGTTTCTGCACTGACCTAAGCAGCTGGAAGCTTCACGGTGATGACGTGTGAAGGGTGGATGCGGTGGCCTCCGGCAGTCACAGGTAGGTTAGGGCGACAGGGATGCGTCTGCCCAGTCAGGTTATGAGACTGAATCCTGCAGCATCTACAAGGTCTCCAGCAGGGAGGCACAGGCGCCGTCGTGCGGATCGTCCTATGAGGTGCTGGCTCTACAATCACCTGGCACAAGAAGGAAACAACACAGGCAGTTTTCTTAGCAGCAGGATTGCGCTCACTGAGTCAAAACTGTTGCACACTCTTGGTTCACAGTCCAGTAGAGCGATGGTCACTTGAGCCTAAGATGTCACTCTAAAGACTGCTAGACTCACCAGACACTCAGTTCATCAATTAAAACCTTTTATGTACTGTGAACTGAACCCAGGGCCATTATACCTCAACTACATCCCATGCCTTTTTTTTCTGGTACTAGGCATTAAACTCAGGGATATTCTACTTCTGAGATACACCCCCCAGCCCTGTTTTTATTCTTATATTGAAATGGTGTCTCACTAAGTTGTGGAGAGTCTCACCAAGTAGCTGGGGCTGGCTGCGAACCCATGAGCCTCCTTTATCAGCCTCCCAGGTACTGGGATTACTGGTCTCTGCTGCTACACACAGCTCAAAACCCACGTGCAATGGCCTGGATGATAACTGAAAAGACTTTGGATACAAACTGGTCACAAATATGGTTGAAGAGCTTGAAGCAGCTGCCACTGGAGTGAGGGCTTCCTCCTGCTAAGAAATGTTTAAACACTATATAATGTACATATTCCAGCTGGGCATAGTGGCACATGCTCATAATCCCAAGTAGATGGGAGGTTTAAACACTATATAATGTACATATTCCAGCGGGGCATAGTGGCACATGTTCACAATCCCAAGTAGATGGGAGGCAGAAACAAGAGGATCTCAAGTTCAAAACCCTCCTCAGTAGCTTAGCAGGGTCTTCTGCAACTTCATGTGACTGTTTCAAAATAAAAATATATATTAGGAGAACTCGAGGTATATCTCAGAACTAATATGCCCAGGATTAATCCCAAGTACAATAAATAAATAAATAAATAAATAAATAAATAAATAAATAAAATTTGTACATCTAGCTGGGCAAGGTGGCGCACACCTGCAATCCTAGTATGGGAGGTTGAGAAAGAGGGTCATAGGTTTGAAGCCAGCCTTCCACAGCCTTCAAAATAATTAGGGCTGAAGTTAGAGCACAGAGGTAGAATTCCTCTTTGTTCAATCTCTAGTACTACAAAAATATGTACATCAGGAGGCAGGTGTGGTGGTGCGTGTTTGTAATCCCAGCATTCAGGAGGCCGACAGAAGGATCGCGGTTCGCAGCCAGCCTCAGCTACTTAGTGAGGCCTCTGCAACTCAGTAAGACCCTGTTTCAAAAATAAAAAATTGAGCTGGGCATGTAGCTTGGAGGTAGAATGTCCCTGGCTTCCATCCCCAGTATCGGGAAAAAATGCACATCAGGTTTTAATTGAGCTGCTGAAGTGCCATCCATGTTGATTTACACTGTGTCCCTGAGATGCTAATGGGCACCACCACTGTCAGCACTTTCTCCTCCCAGCTCTCCATCCCCTAGAAATAATGAAAGAAGAACTTCTGCAGACCTAGTTGCGATCTTCACATGGAGGCAGTATTTCCTTGGAAAACCGTTTGCTTGGGACTGTTGGCAGACTTCCTGGGCAGCACTTGCACAAGTTCTCTTCCAGCACTGTGGTCTTTGAGGTTGGTGAGAAGTGGGGAAAGGGCTTGGGCTCTGGGAATCCGTGGGCCCTGGACCCCATGAAGCCCAGAAACTACATGCATCTTGGCAGTAGGCCTTATCTCAGAAGGCTGTCAAAAGAATTTCTTACACTTGGGAGGCTGAGATAAGAGGATCCCAGGTTTGCAGCCAGCCTTTGCTAATTAGTGAGGCCCTCCAAAACTTAGTGAGACCCTGTTTTAAAATAAAAAATGAAAAACAGGCTGGTGGTATATCTTGGAGATAGAATGCCCCTGGGTTCAATATCCGGTACTCCCCCCTCCCAAAAAAAAGGCTAACAGAAATTCACAACTTCCAGATGAAGCTGTAGGCATAAGAGCTCGCTCTGCAGCTGTTAAAGGTATTGGAGGTGAGCTGCCTGCTGAGGGCCACTACAGATTGACACTCTTCTGTTATTTCATTTTTCAAATGCCAGGGCAGCAGCTGAGTGTGGTGGTGCACGCCTGTAATCCCAGTACATCAGAGGTCAAGGACAGCTTCAGCAAGTTATGAGACTCTCATCAACCTAGTGAGACCCTGTTAAAAATAAAAATAAAAAAGGGGCTAGGAAAGCCGGGCATGGTGGCGCACGCTTGTAATCCCCGCGCTAGGGAGGCTAAGACAGGAGGATCGCACGGGTTCAAAGCCAGCCTCAGCTACTTAGTGAGGCTCTCAGCAACTTAGTGAGACCCTGTTTTCAAATAAAATATAAAAAAAAGGTCTGGGAGTATAGCCCGGAGGTAGAAAGCCTCTGGGTTCCACCCCCAGTACCACAAAAAAACTAGGCTAGGAGTGTAACTAGGAGTTAGAATGTCCCTGGAATCAATTCTTAGTACCACAAAAATAAAAATAAATAAAACACAAATGAAGGGTAGTGATAGGAGATTTTGGATCATTGAAGTGTCCTGCACTGGAATTAAGAGAAATTCAGCCCAGGATTTAGATACCAGCACAGAGCGCCAGGCCTGGAGTGAAGGTCCCGTGTAATGGGAATGGCACTTACTTATTTTATTTTTGTGGTTCCAGGTTGGCGTACAACATATATCAGTGTACCACATGGAGAAGGAAGCCAATGGCCACTTCTGTCCAGCTGGGCCCAGGAATGCTGCCTGTGTGCCAGGTGTTTGACTCTGATCTGGATCCAGATCCAGAGGTAAGTCCATAGGGAGTGCCGGCCAGGCTCTGTGGCAACTGGTCTGTGCCACCACACCAGGCTTAGAACACCTCTCACGTTTCCCTGCCCGTCTTCCTGTTCCAGGGTTGATACTGCCAAATGGAGACATTAATGGGAACTGCCTGTGCCTTGGGGAATGGCTGGTAGAAAAGTCAGGCTTTTCCTCCTTCTTCTCTAACACAGAGGAAACCAAGAGCTCAGACTGTGTCCACCAGTTCTGGGCCGTGCAGGAATACGAGCAGAAATACCTGGATCTCTATCTCCACGCTGACGAGCAAGATGAGAAGAAGCCAGTAGAATTTGAAGAAAAAGTGGTGCCACTGAGGCCAGTGCCACCAAAGTAGAGGCCGAGCTGATGAGGCCCTGAGCCCTGGGCTGTAGTCCTTCCAACCACGTGACCTGGGCCTTTTGCAGAAAACCTTTAACTCACCTCTGAGAAAGTGTCTTTTCCCCGATTCTGTACACTGTAACATACAGAATAACTTGTTTTGATGATCAAGAAAGAGTCCTCGCCTTTTCTATACTCACTGAAAAAAATAGGGGTTTATAGGTATTGTGTCCCTCATATACCTATTATGGGATGCAGCTTCCACTTATGAATTTTCTTAATTGTCCAGAATTTTGCTGTTTGACATAATGTTCTGAGTATTCTCAGCAGCTAACAATCATTATCCAGGGATGTTTCTTGTGAGTGAGCTGATTTATTCTGATCCATTGTACTCCTTTTAGTAGAAGTGAGGCCTTTTAGTGGGGCCATTCCTAACAGAAGAGGCTGGTGGTCAGATCTGGGTCCCGAGAACCATCTTGCCCTGAGCATTAGAGACGGGTACTGCAGCTTTTCCCTGATATGGCCTGGTTTCCATGTTTGCGTTGAGGTTTTATCTTGTCCACATTTAGAAGGTGGATATTTGGACAGTCCTATTCCCAGGCTTCTCTAAGGAAAGGGTGGTTTTACTGTTTTCAAAGCCCAGATTTGGGGCCGCATTCACTATGGCTCTCAGTCTGATCCAGTGTGAGAGGTTGTGACTTAAGTTATGCCCAGAGCTTGTGAAATCTCCTGTGCAATCATTGCTAAAGCATTCCCAAAGGTGGGGACTGTCTCTAAAATCCTCTAGCTGCACTGTTATCTAGATAACAGCTTCCATGTTATCAGAATCAGATCACTCAAAAGCAAACAGGTATTATGAATTCATATGTAATGGGATGCAGAAAAAACACCTTTAATGTCCAGGACAGTAAACCCTTTAGATCCAGTTGGTATCTGAGTCAAAATAGTAAGTGGATCAGGAACTATCGCATGTAACAGAACGACAGCCTCAGCTGCCCTTAGGTCTTGAACCAGCTGACATTTCCCACTTGGTTTCCAACACTAGGAGGATGGGTATGTTACGTAGGGAGAAGCAGTGGACTAAAGAACCATATTTAAAACAGTCAGAAGCCGGGTGTGGTGGTGCGTGCCTGTAATCCCACTACATGGGAGGCTGAGACAGGATGATCCAGGTTTGTGTCTAGCCTCAACCACTTAGTGAGGCCTTCTGCAACTTAGTGAGACCCTGTTTTAATATAAAAAATTAGAAAAATTGGGCTGGGTGTGTAGTTCATAGATAGAATGCCTCTGGGTTCAATCCCCATCACCACACACACACACACACATGCACACATTTAGAGGCCAGGTGTTGTGGTGCACACTTGTAATCCCAGTACTTGAGAGGCTGAGACAGGAGGATTGCAGGTTCAAAGTCGCCTTAGCAACTTAGCGAGACCCTATTTCCAAATAGGAAATAAAATTGGGCTAGGTGTATACTTGGAGGTAGACTACCTCTGCATTCAATGTCTAGTATCACATAAAAAAGAAATTTATTAATAAGAGACTGAAGACCTCGTGTCCCTCTGTATTGATAGGATACTGCCACCTGTGGGGTAAGCTTTTGGGGCTTTTAATAAAGTAAAAACAGGCTGGACATTAATTGTCTTAACTGGAACATCAATGGCCCAAACCTGAGGATCTACCCAACATAAAATATTCTCAGACATATATTTTTTCTTTTATTGTCCCTGTTATTAATGCAAAATTAAGAGTTGCTCCCAAGGAAGCTAAAAAAAATCTCTTCCCAACAAAAGAGTGGGGACACTGGGAGAACTAAGAAGACTTGAGTAAAAGTTCTCCAAATCTACAAGCTAAAGGCATTGTAAGTCCTTTGGCCTTGGAGTGCCATCGACATCAGGCACAGTACATGTTTCTTTAGAAAGGGGTCCAGGAGAGACGAGCAGGACAGAGAATTGAGCCTTCATATCTGAAAGAAAATTGATCTCTTCACCTGCCATGTCAAGAGTCACCCGAGGCTGCTCTGTTTATGTGCAAAGCCTTTCTGAACCTCGGGCATCCTTGACCCCAATATGCAGTTTTAGGGTGCTCTATTAGCCCCTACAAGATTCTCCAAGTCAGGTCCGGGTCCTAACTCAGGGTGCATTATCAGCCCCTACAGAAAAAGGCAAACAAATTAAAAAAAAAATCCCTGAGATTCTATCCCCAGTAATTTTTTTGAGCCCTGTTAAAATTTATAACCTCACTTTGATAAGCATGCCAAAGGTGACTTTGTGTGTGTGTGTGTGTGTGTGTGTGTGTGTGTGTGTGTGTGTGTGTGAGAGAGAGAGAGAGAGAGAACTGGAGGACATTTCCATGGTAAGACAAATTTGGTTCTTAACAAAATATGTATGTATAAATATACATATATACATACACACACACACATATACATATGCATATATATTCTTACTAGGTAGCATGAATGCATTTCTAGCAAGGTTTTCTGTAAAACCCAAGCACATTTTAAGCGAACAGTTTCTTTCTTTTGTAGGTGAAGCTTTTTTCTTTAAATGGTATGAGCAGAGGCCAGGCATGGTGGCGCATGCTACTTAGTGAGGCCCTCCACAACTTAGTGAGACCCTGTTTCAAAATAAAGAATAAAAATAGGGCAATGGGTGTAGCTCAGAGGTTGAATGTCCCTGGGTTCCATCTCCCCGACCCACAAAAAAATTTATATATATATATATATATATATATATATATATATATATGTGTGTGTGTGTGTGTGTGTGTGTGTGTGTGTGTGTGTGTGTGTGTTGTTGTATGTATGTATATTTGGGGTGTTGCTTGGATATAGAGTGACTGAATTCATTCCCAAGTATTGCACGCAAGGAAAGAAGAAAGGAAAAGAAAGAAATAAAGAAATGAATGAATGTGGTGTGACCTCCAAAGTAAGTCTGGTAAGTTTCCCTTTCCTGGGCAAGTGGTTTCTGGCATTTAGCCTCTTCTGGCTAACATGTGTACAACATATGTGTACATTTTGTACAACATTTATGTTACAGCATATGTGTACCACACATGTGTACAACATTTGTGTGCAACTTATGTGTACAACATATGTGTATAACATTTGTGTGCATTTGTTAACAGCATTTTTAAACATTTGTTTACAACATTTGTTTACAATAAGAAAAAGAGAGGAAGGGAGGGAGGGAGGAACGAAAGAGAAGATATCAAGAGATCATGCACAGGAACAAACTGGAATCCAGGTTTGCCAGCATGACTTGCGATTGAAGAAAAGTTCCATAAAAGGCATTTTCTCCAGCTAGGAAAGTCCCAAATCGAATGAAGACCACCTTAATAGCAAGGTTCTAAGATGTAAATGTGGAGTTAAGAGTTGTTGTTTTTAATATCCGGAGCATATGCCTATAATCCGAATACTTGAGAGGCCGGCACAGGAAGATCGCAGATTCGAGGCCAGCCTCAGCACCTTAGTGAGGCCCTCCCCAACAGAGTGAGACCCTGATTCAAAATTTAAAAATAGAGCTGGGCGTGATGGCTCAAGCTTGTAATCCCAGCATTTGAGAGGCTGAGACAGGAGGATTGGGTGGGCAGACAGCCCCAGCTACTGAGTGATTGATGCTCTGTAACTAACTAAAGACCGGAGTGTACATTAGAGTCTGCTCTATTGTTTATTCTATGGATTTGGTTGGATTGTTTATTTTGGTAGAGGGCATTGAACCCAAGGGAATTCTATCTTCAAGCCACACCCCACCTCTATTTATTTATTTATTTATTTATTTATTTATTTATTTAGAAGTACTGGGAATGGAAACCAGGGGAATTTACCTTCAAGCTACATCCCCAGCCCTTTTTTTAATTCTTTATTTTGAAACAGGGTCTCACTGAGTTAGTTGCAAAGGGCCTCACTAAGTATCTGAGGCTGTCGGAGAACCGCGATCCTCTTGTCTCAGACTCCCAAATGCTGGGATGACAAGCGTGCACCACCAGGCCCAGCAGAATTACTCTTAAAATATGAAAAAAGTCACCGGGCGTGGTGGCTTCTCTCTTAGAGACGCAAATAAGCCTTTTCCTGGCCTTGGCTTAACAAAAGCCTACCGTTTGTGACTCAGCAGCAGGACAGTAAAAATCCCAACGTCTGCAATAAAAAACTGGCTTCAAGGTTATTCATTAAAGAACAATTATAGAAATCCAATCACCTGTGTTCTAATGTTTTTGGCCCTGTCTACTAACTGTACTGTAAGTATTGCCTCATAGGAGATGGCAGAGCAGACAGGACCGGACAGATTCCCACCGCAGCCCTCTGGATCATACACGGCTCAAACCCTGCTAGACAGAGGAGGGCATGGACTAAGCCCTAGGAACAGAAGACTCCGAAAGGATTAAAGGGGATCCTAAAAGACTGAATTTCTCCAAAAGGACTTTGGGTTTGACTCCCGTCTTTACGGACTCCTTTCCGGACTCCAGACTCTGCCCCCTAGGGCTCACTGTGAGACCAGAAACATGATTTCAATCACAAAGCCCAGGGCGCCGACTTAAATCACAAGGTTCCAGACAAATCTTAAACTCTGACGCCAAGGTCCTCTTTTATCCTGTTTATCTTGTTTACACTTAATGCCTCACTATTGTTCTTTGGTATTTACACTTTACCACTGGGGATAAGGGTATAAATATTGGTTCTGAAAAATAAAACTCTGTCAGCTGCACAAGAGGCAGTTGTCCGTGTCAGTCATTTTTTCAGATTTCTCTCTCCCAAGCATCCGGGGATGGATCCCCATGTTCAGCGCTGTGAACGGGGACTTGAAGGAGTTTTTACTTGAGAAGGGAGAGGACTCGCTGCAGAAACTAGCCTCTGCAGACCCACAGCCGAATCTCTTTGCCCACCTTTCAGGAATTAAGTCCCGAACGGATTTAGTGCCCAGACTTAGTGCCCGACTGTACTGGTCCGTTGCAAACCTCCACTACAGGGCAGTCTCGTTCTCGCTGAGATGATTTTGCAAAGAAAAGTAAAATGCAATACAGTGACCTCCACTACAGGGCAGTCTAATTACGATTAGAATATTCCGCAAAGAAAAGTACAATATTCCCCAAAGAAAAGTAAAAAAGAAAACAGTACCCTCGACTACAGGGCAGTCTCGTTACCGCTGATATGATTCCCCAAAGAAAATTAAATGCAATACAGTAGCCTCCACTAGAGGGCAGTCTTGTTCTCGCTGAAAATATTCCCCCAAAAAAAGTAAAATGCAAAACAAATGCCTCAACTAAGGGCAGTCTCATTCTCCCTGAGATGATCCCCAGAGAAAAGTATAATGCAAAACATTAACTCCACTAGAGGGCATGCTCGTCACTGAGATCCCCAAAGAAAAGTAAAATGCAATACATTAACCTCCACTAGAGGGCAGTCTCTTTCTCGCCGAAATGATCCCCAAAGAAAAGTAAAATGCAAAACATTAACCTCACTAGAGGGCAGTCTCATGTCGCTGAGATGATCCCCAAAGAAATTATGATGCAATACATTAACCTCCACTAGAGGGCAGTCTCGTCACTGAGATAATCCCAAGAAAATTAAATGCAATACATTAACCTCCACTAGAGGGCAGTCTTGTCACTGAGATGATCCCTAAAGAAATTATTATTTTTTTATTTTATTTTATTTTATTTTTTATTGGTGCACTGTATTCATACATCATAGTGGGATACAAACTTTTGTAGACATACATGCACACATCGCCCAGTTAGCCCCTACCCGATCCCCACCCCATTCCCTCCCCATCCCTCCTTCCCATGCTTGGCTTGGTGGTTGACATCTAGTTTTATAGCAATTTATCCAATATTAACTATGATAATCTCATAAAACAGTTTCATTTGTCTGATACCAAGCTTTTGATGACTAAAAGATAACAGTTCAATATTTCTTTTAGCTTTCTTTCTTACCAGAGAATATTTTTTTCTTTTCTTTTTTTTTAGGTGAAGCTATCATACATTTATTTATTTACTTTTCAGAAAAAATCTATCCTGATATAGAATATGGACTCTAGATACCCAAAACAATCTCGAAGAACAAAGCTAGAAGATGTATATTTTCTGATTTCAAACCATATAAAGCTACAATAATTGAAACAGTGTAGTACTGTTCTAAAGGCAGATATATAAACCATTGGAGTTAAATAAAAGCCTAGAGATAAATTCTTCCATATATTGTCAAGTTATTTTTGACAAGGTTTCCATGAACATTTGGTGGAGGAAATACTAATCTTTTAACTAAATATTGTTGAAAAATAATAATTACATGAAAAAGAATAAAATTGGACCCTTACCTAACACATATACAAATATTAACTCAAAATAGATAAAAGACCTAAATATAAATCTTAATACTATAAACTTTTAGAAGAAAACCTGGGTCATAAAACCTCACAACATTGAAATTGGCAGTGATTTCTTGGATATGATTTCAATGGCACAGGCAACAAAAGGGTAAACAAACTCCCTCAAAAATAAAAAAAAAATATTGTATATCCAAAGACAATGTAAACAGAGTTAAAAGTTACTGACAGAATGGGATAAAATATTTCCAAATGCTATATCTGAAGGTATATTAATATTCCTACTAGAAATCCTGAAAATTAGCAACAATAAAAGCAAACAATACAATTTAGAGATAGGTAAAAGACTAACATAAATAATGAATCTCCACAGATAACCAATCTTAGTTGACTGTTGGATGGAAACTCTTGTTTCTCTAGTTCTGGTGTGTGTTACCTATTTCTTCTTTGTAGTTAATCTCTTTGAGTATTTTCTCTAGCGCTGGTTTTGAAGACATAAATTCCTTCAGTTTCTGTTTGTCATGGAAGCTTCTTATTTTTCCATCTAATTTGATAGAAAGTATGGCTGGGTAGAAAATTTTTGGCTGGAAGTTGTTTTCTTTCAGAGTTTGGAATATGTTACTCCAAGCCCTTCTGGCTCTCATGACTTGGTTTGGGAAGTCTGGAGTGATTCTAATTGGTTTGCCTCTGAATGTCACTTGGCCCTTTGTTTTTGTTGCCTTTAAGATTCTCTGCTTGGCTTCCACATTGGTCATTTTGACAATTATGTGGCGTGGGGATCCTCTTCTCCGATCCTGTCTAAAGGGAGTTCTATAAGTTTCCTGGACCTGTGTATCAACCTCTTGCTCTATGTTTGGAAAATTTTCTGCTATTATTTCCTTGGCCCAAGGAAATTATAATGCAATACATTAACCTCCACTAGAGGGCAGTCTCGACACTGAGATGATCCCCAAAGAAAATTAAATGCAATACAGTAACCTCCACTAGAGGGCAGTCTCGTTTTCGCAGAGATGATCCCCAAAGAAAAGTAAAATACAAAACAGTAACCTCCACTAGAGGGCAGTCTAATCGCGCCGAGAATATTCGCCCAAGAAAAGGAAAATGCGATACAGTAACCTCCAAGAGGGCAGTCTCGTTCTCGCTGAGAATATTCCCCAAAGAAAAATAAAATGCAAAACAAATGCCTCAACTACTGGGCAGTCTCATTCTCGCTGAGATGATCCCCAGAGAAAAGTCAAATGCATGCCATCCCCCGCTGAGCAGCCCCTAAGGCTCACCAAGCGGCGACTCGTTGGCACCTCACACGCTACCAAGAAAACCAGACAAAAGCCGGAACGGCATGTTCAGCTGAGGCTGCAACAGGGCATAAGTGAGCATAAAACATATTTTGTACCGGGAAAATGGGGCTCGAAGGCACCGCTCACGGTGGCGATTCACGGAATTCTAAGTGACTTCACAGCAACATCTGGTCCTGGTTGTTATGGCAACAGAGAAGGGAGAACTGGGAAGAGCTCACGTAAATTTTTCTTGAAATTGTCCAAAATATTAAGTCTACGCCTGTGAGTCCCGCCGATGACGCGTCTGCGCCCCTCAGACGTTGCTGGGCTTGAGGTGTGCTGGCCTGCGGCTGTCCGGCATCTGGAAGTTATACTCCCAGACCCATTTTCTATTTTATTTGGAAACAGGGTCTCACTAAGTTGCCGAGAGCCTCACTAAGTAGCTGAGGCTGGCTTCGAACCTGCGCCATCCTCCCGTCTCGGCCTCCCAAGCGCGGGGATTTCCAGCGTGCGCCACCACGCCCGGCTCCCCGTGGATTCTCTAGGGCCCGATGGAAAAGTTGTAAACACGGTGAGTTTAGCACAAGCACCTCAAGCTCTCGCGCGCACTTGGCCAGTGGCCGCCCAAACGCAGACACAGGAGGAAGGAGGCGTCCGGGGCGTGAGGCTCGCCACTCGGAGACGCAGCCTAGTCCACACCCGGGGCTGGCACTCCGCAATGCGGCCTCTCGCAGAGCCGCTGGCCCGCTGCGCGGATCGAACCTCCACGCCCCATCTGGGTTTCCACCTGAAGTTTCTCTTTGGAGAAGCAAGACTCCAGGAAACACTGCCCACTCTCAGCAGTGCCGCCCAGGTCCTCAGCGCGAGCTATCGTTTGAACAACTTAGGAAACTTATGCAGCTGCTTTGCTCGGTGCACACACGGGGTGAATGAGGGTTCGTGTAACTTTCCATGAAAAGTGAAGCCACACAATGGCATAGAAAATTCCTCTCGCTACTTTTCTTTTCTTCTTTCTTTCTTTCTTTCTTTCTTTCTTTTTTTTTTTTTTTTTTGGTGGTACTGGGGTTCCTGGAAGCCCTTCTACCTCTGGGCTACACTCCCAGACCTATTTTAGATATTTTTTTTATTTGGAAACAGGGTCTCTTAAGCCAGCGAGGCTGGTTCCGAACCAGCGCGATCCTCCTGTCTCCGCCTCCCAAGCGCGGGGATGACAAGCGTGCGCCACCGCGCCCGGCTACTTTTCTTTTTACCAGTTTGCGCTCTTGAAGGGGGTGTGTATGGATTTCTGTGTGGGTGAATAAGGACGATTACTTATTCCATGAGTGTTTAAAGAGCACACACTTGATATGAAAATGATACTTTGCTAGGGCTGTTACCATGGAGACACACGGACAATAGAACTGCCACTGCTTAACACGTAATTGGGAGTGGGTGGTTAAGATAAACACAAAATAACTAAGACTCAAGAAATAAACAATCACCGGCCAAGTTTGAGGGGATCGGCGTTCAACGGGCCGCACACACGCTCACCTCGGCGTCCCGTCGCCGGCGCAGAGCCGTGTAGATCAGGCTGCAGTTGGACTCCATCTAAAAAGGATTAATCATACAAATACCGAAAGGCCTGCCCATAGAGAGCCCCGATCTGAGACCAAGGGTTCTCTCCCGCAGCGTGCGCGGAGCCCGCGCCGAGCCTCCTTCAGTGCGCTGATCACAGAGGGTAGAAAAGCGCCAGCAGAGTGTGCTACCGATTACGGGAGGTGTCACCCCTCCGCGATCCATCACTCGGGTTTTGTCAGAGAAGATGGACCTGTTTGCGTTATCATTAGTCAGTTAATAAAAACACGTGTCTCCGTGACAGGTGGGTCCAGGGCAGCAGAGATGTCTGCCGCTGTTTGGAAATATTGAGATAAATGTTTCCTCATCAGTCGGTCTTGGCTGTACAATTCGATGTGTTTTATGAGTTTTCCCCTTCCCTTTAAAATCTTAATGACAGGCCGGGCGTGGTGGCGCACGCTTGCAATCCCCGTGCTCGGGAGACGGAGGCAGGAGGATCGCGCAGGTTCAAAGCCAGTCTCGCTGGCTTAAGGGACCCTGTTTCCAAATAACAATATAAAAAATAGGTCTGGGAGTGTAGCCTGGAGGTAGAAGGGCTTCCAAGAACCCCAGTACCACAAAAAGCCCCACAGAACTTAATGCCTAAAAGGTACCTGGATTCGATTCCACCGTGAACTGCAGCCTCGCTCCTACACACCAGGGTGCTCTGCCCTCCCTGCCGGACACCGGCGAACACAGCCGGCTGTGCACAAGCCCAGCGCCGTCCTGCACCTCACCTGTCCTCCAAAGCCAATGGCAAATCAGTTCTGCTAGGACTCGACTCAGAAAGCTGGCAGGCACAGCCCGAAACAGGCCCTCCATGGCCCTCCATCCCCTAAGCCTGGAGCCAGGGGACCTCGTCCCTGGACCACGGCCTCCGTGGCCCTCCATCCCCTAAGCCTGGAGCCAGGGGACCTCGTCCATGGACCATGGCCTCCGTGGCCCTCCATCCCCTAAGCCTGGAACCTGGGGCCTCGTCCATGGACCACGGCCTCCGTGGCCCCCCATCCCCTAAGCCTGGAGCCTGGGGCCTCGTCCCTGGACCACGGCCTCCGTGGCCCCCCATCCCCTAAGCCTGGAGCCTGGGGCCTCATCCCTGGACCACGGCCTCCGTGGCCCTCCATCCCCTAAGCCTGGAGCCTGGGGCCTCGTCCCTGGACCACGGCCTCCGTGGCCCTCCATCCCCTAAGCCTGGAGCCTGGGGCCTCGTCCATGGACCACGGCCTCCGTGGCAGTCCATCCCCTAAGCCTGGAGCCTGGGGCCTCGTCCCTGGACCACGGCCTCTGTGGCCCCCCATCCCCTATGCCTGAAGCCTGGGGCCTCGTCCCTGGACCACGGCCTCCGTGGCCCTCCATCCCCTATGCCTGAAGCCTGGGGCCTCGTCCCTGGACCACGGCCTCCGTGGCCCTCCATCCCCTATGCCTGAAGCCTGGGGCCTCGTCCCTGGACCACGGCCTCCGTGGCCCCCCATCCCCTAAGCCTGGAGCCAGGTGACCTCGTCCCTGGACCACGGCCTCCGTGGCCCCCCATCCCCTAAGCCTGGAGCCTAGGGCCTCGTCCATGGACCACAGCCTCCGTGGCCCTCCATCCCCTAAGCCTGGATCCTGGGGCCTCGTCCTGGACCACGGCCTCCATGGCCCTCCATCCCCTAAGCCTGGAGCCAGGGGACCTCGTCCCTGGACCACGGCCTCCGTGGCCCTCCATCCCCTAAGCCTGGAACCTGGGGCCTCGTCCCTGGACCATGGCCTCCGTGGCCCTCCATCCCCTAAGCCTGGAGCCTGGGGCCTCGTCCCTGGACCATGGCCTCCGTGGCCCTCCATCCCCTAAGCCTGGAGCCTGGGGCCTCGTCCCTGGACCACGGCCTCCGTGGCCCTCAATCCCCTAAGCCTGGAGCCTGGGGCCTCGTCCCTGGACCATGGCCTCCGTGGCCCTCCATCCCCTAAGCCTGGAGCCTGGGGCCTCGTCCCTGGACCATGGCCTCCGTGGCCCTCAATCCCCTAAGCCTGGAGCCTGGGGCCTCGTCCCTGGACCATGGCCTCCGTGGCCCTCCATCTCCTAAGCCTAGAGCTAGGGGACCTCGTCCCTGGACCACAGCCTCCATGGCCCTCCATCCCCTAAGCCTGGAGCCAGGGGACCTCGTCCCTGGACCACGGCCTCCGTGGCCCTCCATCCCCTAAGCCTGGAGCCAGGGGACCTCGTCCCTGGACCACGGCCTCCGTGGCCCTCCATCCCCTAAGCCTGGATCCTGGGGCCTCGTCCATGGACCACGGCCTCCGTGGCCCTCCATCTCCTAAGCCTAGAGCTAGGGGACCTCGTCCCTGGACCACGGCCTCCGTGGCCCCCCATCCCCTAAGCCTGGAGCCTGGGGCCTCGTCCCTGGACCACGGCCTCCGTGGCCCTTCATCCCCTAAGCCTGGAGCCAGGGGACCTCGTCCCTGGACCACGGCCTCCGTGGCCCCCCATCCCCTAAGCCTGGAGCCTGGGGCCTCATCCATGGACCACGGCCTCTGTGGCCCCCCATCCCCTAAGCCTGGAGCCTGGGGCCTCGTCCCTGGACCACGGCCTCGATGGCACTCTGTCCCCTAAGCCTGGAGCCTGGGGCCTTGTCCCTAGACCAGGGCCTCCATGGCCCTCCACCCCCTAAGCCTGGGGAACTTGTCCCTGGCCAACAGCCTCCGTGGCCTTCTATCCCCTAATCCTGGAACCTGGGGTCTCGTCTCTGGACCACAGCCTCGATGGCCCTCCTTCCTCTAAGCCTGGGGAACTTGTCCCTGAACCACAGCCTCCATGGCCCTCTATCCCCTAAGCCTGGAGCCTGGGGCCTTGTCCCTGGACCACAGCCTCGATGGCACTCTGTCCCCTAAGCCTGGGGAACTTGTCCCTGGATCATGGCCTCTGTGGCCCTCCATCCCCTAAGCCTGGGGCCTGGGGCCTCATCCCTGGACCACGGCCTCGATGGCACTCTGTCCCCTAAGCCTGGATCCTGGGGCCTCATCCCTGGACCAGGCCCTCCATGGCCCTCCGTCCTCAGCCTGAAATGTCCGTTGGTATGGCGTCCCTATTTGTAGCAGAGCCTGTCTCATCCCAAGGCTTCTCCGGCCACCTTTGCAGGGGTGTCAACGCCATTTCGAGTTGCAGAACTGCTCCCCGTTCAGCGCCCGGTGCGAGCCCAGGTCCTCAGACGGCCCCAGCTGCTTACTGGCTCAGAAGAGTCTCCTGTGTCTGCTCGTCCAACCTCATGGCTGATCCCATACACAACAGGAACGATGAGGGTAGCCTGACCGGGTCGCCATCCAGGATTCAGGCCTCCTGGACGTGCTTGGGCTCAGCGCCCGCCCCTGGTCTGACTCGGGGCACGCTGTACCCAACGCCCCTGGGACGGTCCTTCTGAGGTGAGGAGGCTCGCCCATGGGAACCAACTGGGCACTGAGCCGACCAGGACATGGGGAAGACCCCGAGTGCTGGCGCAGGTGCAGGAGGGATGTACAGTTCCCCTAGCAGCCGGACACTGGACAGCCACCCCACATGGACGTTATTTCCACAACCCTGCGAGGTCCACGGGGCAGAGACGAGGATACGGGCGCTGGGGCCGATGGCCAGCGGGCCCTACTCCTCCACCTGGTGCCCGTGGGGCCTTGGGCACGTTAGCTCACCTCTCTGAGCTCAGCTGCCTCCAGGGCGGAAATGGGAGAGAAGTAGAGTGTCTACCAAGGGTGCATGGCTGGGAGACCATGTCAACCAGGCAGGGTTCGACGAGGCCCAAGGGGGCCGCATGGAGTCTTAGGTTAAGCAGCCCTCGTGGGGCTGAGGTTAAGCAGGCCCTGCCCTCCGCTGGTGTGGCGTCCCTCGCGAGATGAGATGAGGCCTGGGGACGTATTGCTGCCCCCTTGGGCCGTGACCCACGGAAGTAGGAGCTCAGCCACCTGGCACGCTCAGTACGTCAGGAAATGGGGTGAAGACCCAGGCTCTGAAGAGCGGCAGTCGGGACGCAACTCACCGGGGAATCGGGTTGGACATGGCGCTGGGCTCAGGGCTGGCGTCTGGACAGGCAAGCGCTGTCCCCGCTGGCTACTGGACGTCCTCTCCCTGCAGACTCCTGAACCCAGCTCCCAACTCAGGTGTCGCCCGCCTGTGATGCCGCCGCGGGCGAGGCTGGGCCGGCTCCAGGACTCGTGCGCCCACTGGGCAGGGTGCTGAGCTGGGTACTGCGCTCCTGACCGCCAGGACCTTTGTTCCAGGATCTCTGCTCCAGGAATGACCACAAACCCCGGCAAGACCCGACCACCCAGCGTCACCGGAACCCAATAGAGAGAGCTCTCCCGAGCTTTCCTACAGAGGGAGTCACCGGAACCTACCAGTGCCAGCGACCTGCTGGCCTGGGAGCGCACACTCGTCGCTGAAACACTGCTTCACATCTCCACGATGGCGGGCGAGGAGCAGGAGAAACACGTCTGACGATATCCACGCCGCCGCTGTAGCCAGGTGCCTTTGCAGCCCCAGATTAAATTTTCCACGCGGGATGCTGTGACTCTGAGGTAATCCTTCATCGCAGACATAAGAGTTGTTTTATAAAAATTGATGATCCAGCTGGGCGTGGCGGCGCACGCTTGTCATCC
Organism: Muscardinus avellanarius; assembly: GCF_963383645.1. Lineage (NCBI taxonomy): Eukaryota > Metazoa > Chordata > Mammalia > Rodentia > Gliridae > Muscardinus > Muscardinus avellanarius. The sequence goes on along the minus strand of NC_137808.1, from coordinate 15,727,443 downwards.
CCGCGCTTGGGAGGCGGAGACAGGAGGATCGCGCAGGTTCGAAGCCAGACGCGCGCGCTGGCTTAGGAGACCCTGTTTCCAAATAAAAATGTAAAAATAGGTCTGGGAGTGTAGCCCGGAGGTAGAAGGGCTTCCAGGAACCCCAGTACCACCAAAAAAGCAAAAAAAAAAAACCAAAAAAACCAAAAAAAATTGATGATCCACGGCGCAGGATATTGATATATTTAAACAATATTTTGGGTTATTATTATCAACAAAACTCAAGTAAAAATTTTAGTTACAGCAATATAATTAGTAATTTTGCTAAAATGAAGGTCAACAAAGAATTATGTCCTTTTTTCTTTTTCTTTTTTTCTTTTTTTTTCTTTTTTTTTCTTTTTTTTGGGGGGGTACCGGGGATGAAACCCAGAGGCATTGTGCCTCCCAGCTACATCCCCACACATTTTTATTTTAAATTTTTTGGAACAAGGTCTGATGGAGTTGCTGAGAGCCTCCCTAAGTTGCTGAGGCTGGCCTCGAACCTGTGACCTCTTGCCTCAGCCTCCCAGGTCCGGGGATGAAAGGTGTGTGCCACCACATAGCCCACTCCAATGCTGTCATCTCCATACAGGCACATTTACAGCAGCTCCGATCCCCACGTGAGCAGGCGCCTTGACTCCTTTGAAGTTTTGCACAGTAAAGATGTCTTCCCCAGCCGGGCGTGGTGGGCACGCTTGTCATCCCCGCACTTGGGAGGCAGAGACAGGAGGATCGCGCTGGTTCGGAGCCAGCCGCGCTGGCTTAGGAGACCCTGTTTCCAAATAAAAATATAAATAGGTTTGGGAGTGTATCCCAGAGGTAGAAGGGCTTCCAGGAACCCCAGTATCACCAAAAAAAAAAAAAAAAAAGATGTCTTCCCCAAGGTAGAGCGCTGGAACTAGCCTTACCTGACACTCGGCTGGCTGGGTGACTTGGAGGCATGTAGACCATCGTGCGTGAGTTTCTGTTTATTCTGCTGCCCCGGCCTGACGTCAGCATCAAGAAGAGGGCAGGCAGGAGTCCTCCACAAACCCGCAGTGTGCGCGGTGTCCTGGGGTGTGAGCCTCCCGCTGCGCCTGGATCTGCACCCCGACCCCCACGTCCTCACTCAGGAACGCGTCTCCTTAACTTGAACAGTTTAATGTTTGGTGGCTCATAATCTGAGGTCATAGGTCCACGAGGTTGCAGGTCACGAGGGGCCGTGACGAAAAAGAAATAAGAGCAGAGTCTGTAGGTCTGTGGTGCGCACTTATAACCCAGGTCTTGGGAGGCTGAGACAGGAGGATCGCAGGCTCAGCGCCGGCTTCAGCTCCTTTGTGAGGCCCTCCGCAACGGAGTGAGATTCTGTTTCAAAATAAAGAATAAAAGGTAAGGCTGGGGGTGTAGCTCGGAGGTCGACTGCCCCTGGGCTCCATCCCCGATACCACACACACACACACACACACACACACACACACACACACACACGGGCACAGGCTTTGGAGCCGCTCAGGCCACTCACAGGGTATTTGTTGAGCAACTACTACACGCGAGGCCCTGGCCAGAGTGGACGGGGCTCTTGGCCTGCGGGCTTTCATCACTGAATGCATTCCCTGCCTTGGACTGTCCCCGGAGGCCGCAAATGTCTGTGGTCCGTTCTATTCCCAGAGAGAGAAACGGGCTGTTTTCCCTCCATTTTCCAGTTGCTAGGGCGCTAATCTGTCTGCGAATGGCGTGGGAACATGTGGTTGGCGGGAACCGCGCTCCTGGGAATGTCTTGTGTATCCGTGAGTCTGCTGAGTCTCCTGTTTCCCTCAGCGGCCCCGGCGCTCCAGCAGGAGGGAGGCAGGTCGCCCTGGCTGTGTGGGCAGGCAGGTGGGGAGGAGGGCCGGTGGTAGACAGACACCGCAGGGACCAGTAGCAAGAAAGTAAAGGAGTCACTGGAGGTTTGCCCTGCCTGTCTTCCTTCCAGAGAAAGATCCTGGGTCTGCTGGATTCTGGTCTGTCTCTGCTGGGACATAAATTCCATGGGGCTGATGCTTTGTTTTGTTTACCCCTGTATCCCTTGGGTAGAACAATGTTTAGCACAGTTTAATACTGGTATACAACATCTGTATCTACTCTATATGCCTGGTACTTACCTGGAGGTCCTTAGGTGTTACTATTTCCTTTGGGGGGTACTGGGGTAGAACTCAGGGGCATATACCTTGGAGCTACACCCCCCAGCCCTGTTTTTTATTCTTTATTTGAAACAGGGTCTCACTGAGTTGCAAAGGGCCTCACTAAGTAGTGGCTGACGCTGTCCACGAACCACAATCATCTGGTCTCAGCCTCCCAAATGCTGGGATTACAAGTGTGCGCCACCACACACGAAGCTTGGAAGCCTGTGTGTGTGTGTGTGTGTGTGTGTGTGTTACTAGGGGCTTTACTCCCAGACCTATTTTATACTTTATTTGGAAACAGGGTCTCAGTAAGTTGCTGAGAGCCTCACTAAGTAGCCGAGGCTGGCTTCGAACCTGTGAGATCCTCCTGTCTCAGGCTCCCAAGCGCGGGGATGACAAGTGTGCGCCACCACGCCTGGTGGAAGCCATTTTTTAAATCAAGGCATCAGGAAGCTGAAAGGTAGATGGCGCGTCCCCCAGTCGCACAGAGACACGCGGAGATCCATAATTGGTATTACGGATGTCTTTATTCGTGGGAAGTCGGCCTCCAGCCCCCGCGTGCGTGCGGGGGCTGGTGGGGAGAGCAGCGTCCCATCTGAGAGATAACCTCCTAGTCACGCCCCTCGTCCGCACAGGCGCAGGCATCGGGGCCCTGGGAGGCTTGGCTGCCCTGCTCTATCTGGGGGTTGCGTGAGGATAAGTGTGCATTCCCACACACAAGCCGCGTGTGCACACGTGACTCTCCAAACCATCCAGTCCACCATTTCCGGAGGGGTGCGTCCCACCCCGAGTCGCAGGGCTGCCGGCAGAAGCCATTCTGCGAAGGCTTGTTAATTCTTAGACAGTCGGGTGTGAATAGCGCGCTGACGTTCATAGTGTGCCTCCGCCACCGTCTCACGCACACTGAACCGCGCACCTGCAGGAGGGAAGGCGGGTGGAAAGCAGCAGATGCTGTGTGTGCGGGAGGCTGCGATATGTACTTTGCAGTAGAAGGCGTGTGTTACCCAAACACGGGAGGGAGGAGCCAGGCCGGCCTGCCATCCCAGGACTACCTCCAGGTCACCTGCGGCAGCCTGCTAAACCCCGGGCTTACCTGGGTGTGTGGGACATGCTGGTCACCCCAGCATTCGGGAGGCTGAGACAGGAGGATGGAGGTTCGCGGCCGGCCTCAGCTACTTAGTGAGGCCCTCAACAACTCAGTGAGACTCTGTTTCAAAATAAAGAATAAAGAATAGGGCTGGGGTGGAGCTCAGAGGTTGAATGCACCTGGGTCCCATCCCCAGTACTGCAAGAAATAAAATAATAGCCCGGGCGTGGTGGCGCACACTTGTAATCCCCGTGCTTGGGAGGCAGAGACAGGAGGATGGCGCAGGTTCGAAGCCAGCCGCGCACACTGGCTTAGGAGACCCTGTTTCCAAATAAAAATGTAAAAATAGGTCTGGGAGTGTAGGCCGGAGGTAGAAGGGCTTCCAGGAACCCCAGTACCACCACCAAAAAAAAAAAAAAAAAAAAAAAGGAAGAAAAATAAAATACCCTCGGACTTGAATGCAAACCAAAGGTCTGTGCGCGTGTGCGTGCGTATGTGTTTGGTTGGCGAATGAACCCAGGGGCATTCTACCTCTAAGCAACAACTGCAGCCCTACTTTTAAATTTAGTTTGAAATAGAGTCTCACTAAGTTGAGGAGGGCCTTGCTAAGTTCCTAAGGCTAGCCTCGAACCTACGATCCACCTGTCTCAGCCTCCCAAGTGCTGGAATTACAGGCATGTGCCACTGTGCCTGGCCAGGCATTCTCTTTTAAGACAAGCTCAGGAAGATGTAAGAACTTATTATATAGAAATACAAAACAAAAGCCAGGCGTGGTGGCACATGCTTGTAATCCCAGCATTTGGGAGGTAGAGACGGGAGGATCGCGGTTTACGGACAGCCTCAGCTACTTAGTGAGGCCCTCTGCAACTCAGTGAGACCCTGTTTCAAAATAAAAGATAAAAACTAGGGTTGGGGGTATAGCTTGGAGGTAGAATGCCCCTGGGTTCCATCCCCAGTACTGCAAAACCAAACCGAACCAAACAAAAAACAAAAAATGTGGGCTATAAAGTCGAGAAAACTGCTTTCAAGTCCCAATTCCACAATTTAATTATAATAATAGGGTGTGGAACTTTGGGTCAGTCAGCTTCTTGGGGCTTCCTTGACTCTAAAATGAGGCTCTCAGGGGGTATCTACTTCTCTGGACTTGGCGAAGGCAAGTTAAAACATAGAGAAATAAACCTTTCTTTCTTTCTTCTTTTTTTTTTGGTGGTACTGGGGGTGGCACAGTCTACCTTCGGGTTATACTCCCAGACCTATTTTATACTTTATTTGGAAACAGGGTCTCACTAAGTTGCTGAGAGCCTCACTAAGTAGCTGAGGCTGGCCTCAAACCTATGCGATCCTCCCGTCTCAGCCTCCCAAGCACTAGAATTACAAGCGTGCGCCACCACACCCAGCGAGACCTGTTGCTGAATAAAAAATAAAATAAAAACCAGACAGGCCAGGTGTGGTGGTGCAGCTCGTAATCCCACCATTTGGGTGGCTGGACCAGGAGGACGGCGGGTTGAAAACACCCTCAGCTTCTACTCAGTGGGGCCTCACTAAGTAGGCGAGGTTAGCTTTGAACGTCTGATCCTCCTGTCTCAGCCAAATGCTGGGATTACAAGCGTGTGCCGCCACGCCCGGCTGTTAGATATTCTTTCTACACAATTATCCTCCTCGTCCCACGTGACTTTTATGAGCTCTAACTTGTGAAAAGCGACAGTGTTTGGAATCCAGCATGTCTTCAAACAGTGCTTGTTTTTTTCTTTTTTTTTGCTTTTTTTGCGGCACTGGGGATAGAACCCCGGGGCAGTCTACCTCCAAGATACAGCCCAGCCCTACTTTTTATCCTTTATCCCAGTTGTGCTAACCACCTTTGTTTTTTGCTGGGAAGGGCGTCAGAGTCCTTGGCCCTCCCCAAGATGGCGCCATTCCCCGTCCACCATCCAATCTTCCCCACTCAACATGGCATCTGTCGCAGTGAACACCCATTCCTCCCTTCTCAAGATGGCGCCAGCACCCCAGCCCACTCCGTTTTTTTGTTTTCCTTTTTTAATCTTCTACCTTATTCCGGATGACCCTGGCAGTCAGCCTCAAGGCTGAGCGTCCTCTGACCTTCTATAAATGGCGGGTCACACGACGCGTCCCTACGGACACACCCAAGATGGCGGCGCCGGGCGGGAGGTCGTAAACGCGCGCCGTAAGACAGCGTCGTTTTACGGCACTTCCGGTTTTGCGTTTACGGCACTTCCGGTTGCGGCGTCCACAGGCTGACGGGGGGCCTTGATCCGATGCTAACAGTTAAGGTCTCCGGACTCGGCGCCTTAGCGAGACCATGGACCGGAGGAAGAAGCCTCTGGAAGTTACGGCCTCGTCGGTGAGTGCGAGGGTGGCTCGGTCCCACGGGCGCCAGGTTTCCGAGCCCTCCTCTTCCTCCTCCTCCCCCTCTTCCTCCTCCTCCATTCCTCTTCCTCCTCTTCCTCCTCCACCTCCCCCTCCTCCTCCTCCTCCTCCTCCCTCTCCTCCTCCTCCTCCTCCTCTCCCTTCTCCTCCTCCATTCCTCTTCCTCCTCTTCCTCCTCCACCTCCTCCTCCTCCTCCATCCCTCCTCCTCCATTCCTCCTCCTCCTCCATTCCTCCTCTTCCTCCTCCTCCTCCTCCTCCCTCTCCTCCTCCATTCCTCTTCCTCCTCTTCCTCCTCCACCTCCTCCTCCATTCCTCCTCCTCCTCCTCCTCCATTCCTCCTCTTCCTCCTCCTCCTCCCCATCCTCCTCCTCCTCCTCCCTCTCCTCCTCCTCCTCCTCCTCCTCCTCCTCCTCTCCCTTCTCCTCCTCCATTCCTCTTCCTCCTCTTCCTCCTCCACCTCCTCCTCCTCTCCCTTCTCCTCCTCCATTCCTCTTCCTCCTCTTCCTCCTCCACCTCCTCCTCCTCCTCCTCCCCTCCTCCTCCTCCATTCCTCCTCCTCCTCCATCCCTCCTCCTCCTCCTCCATTCCTCCTCCTCCATTCCTCCTCTTCCTCCTCCTCCTCCCCTCCTCCTCCTCTCCTCCTCCTCCTCCTCCCCCCCACCCCCCGCAGGGGCCCAGGCGTCGCCCCCAGGCAGGGACCCCAGGACCTGGCAGCCGACGGGGCGGGAGCTTCAGGAAGAAACTTTTTTTTTTTTTTTCTGGTGGTCCTGGGGTGTGTCACCCAGAAGCCTCCTGCCTCCGGGCTCCCTCCCAGACCTAATCATACTTTATTTATTGGTTTTTGTGGTACTGGGGGTGGAACTCAGGGGTTTTTCTACCTCCGGGCTACACTCCCAGGCCTATTTTATACTTTATTTGGAAACAGGGTCTCACTGAGTTGCCGAGAGCCTCACTCAGTAGCTGAGGCTGGCTGTGAACCTGCGCCTTCCTCCTGTCTCCGCCTCCCAAGCGCCGTGTCACAGATGTGCGCCACCACGCCCGGCTAGGAAGAAAACTTGTTCTAAGTGTAGTGCATATAATATTTTGTGCCGGCGTTTTATATAAACCATCGAATTGAGCTGTCATGACTGCTTTAGTTTTTATTTTTTACTTACTTACCTTGTGGCGCAGGGGGTGGAACCCAGAGGATTTCTACCTTTCAGGCTACACTCCCAGACCTATTTTCTATTTTATTTGGAAACAGGGTCTCACTAAGTTGCTGAGAGCCTCACCGAGTAGCTGAGGCTGGCTTCGAACCTGCACCATCTTTTTGCCTCAGCCTCCCAAGCTCTGGGTTACAAGCTTGTGCCACCACGCCTGGTCTCATGACTGCTTTTGAAGATAGGTCTTATTAATGCCCCCCCCCCTTTTGGTATTGAGGACTCAATCCAGAGGCATTCTACTCCAAGCTACAACCCCAGCCCAATTTTATTTTTAGTTTGAAATACGTCTCTCTAGGTTCTGAGAGACCACTACTTGCCGAGGGTGCCCTCGAACCTGTGATCCTCCTGTCTCAACCTCCCCAAGGACTGGAATCACAGCTGTGCGCTGCCACAGTCCAGCACCCCCACTTTATATATAATGAAATTAAGGCTTAGGAAAGTGAAGCAGAGCCAGGCGTGGTGGGACACCCTAGAATCCCAGTAGTTGGAGGCTGAGACGTGAAGATCGCGGTTCGCCGACAGCCTCAGCTACTTGGGCCCTCCATAATTTAGTGAGACCCTGTTTCAAAATAAAGGATAATAAATAGGGCTGGGTGTGTAGCTCAGAGGAATGCCACTGGGTTCTATCCTCAGTGTCACAAAATAACTGTAATAATAATAATAATAACAATAATAATAATAATAATAATAATAATAATAATGGAAAGTGACGTAGAGTTGTCAGTGGTAGCACACGCCTGTCAGCTCAGTACTTGGGAGTCTGAGATCGGAATTAGGGGTAGAGAACAGCCTCAGCAATTTAGCAAGGACTTCCACAACTTAGGCCCTGTTTCAAAAAGAAAAAGCCTCTGGGATCAATCCCCAGTACCACCAAATAGGAAAAAAAAAAAAAATTAAACTAAACTAAAAACACGGTGTTTTCATTTTATCTTGCTTGTTTATTTATTTATTTATTTATTTATAGCAGAACTGGGAATTGAGCCCCAAAGCATTCAACCTCCAAGCTACACCCCCAGCCCTATTTTTTTTTTTTTTATTCTTTATTTTGAAACAGGGTCTCACTAAGTTGTGGGGGGCCTTCCAAGTTGCTGAGGCTGGCCATGAACCTGTGATCATCCTGTCTCACACTCCCAAATACTGGATAGTAAGCATGTGCCACCACGCCTGGCTTTTATTTTATTTTATTTTATTATTTTATTTTTGTGTGGTACTGGGGATTGAACCCGGGGGCATTCTACCTCTATATCCCTAGCCCTTTTAATTTTTATTGGAAACAGGGTCTCCCTAAGTTGCTGTGGCTGGCTACCAGCCTGCTGTCCTCCTGTCTCAGTTTCCCAGTACTGTGATTCCAGGTTTGTACCACCACGCTTGGCCAGCATCTTTCTTTTAATAGTATTTGTGTAGGTGGGAGCACTGGGTATTGAACCCAAGGGCATTCTATCTCCAAGCTACACCCCTAGTTCTTTGTTTTGTCTTGAAACAGGGTCTCCCTAGGTTGCTGAGAGCCTTGATAAGTAGCTGAGGCTGTCCTCAAACCTGTGATTCTCCTATCTCAGCCTCCCAAATACTGGGGTTATAGGCAGGTATCTTTCTTCTAAAACTCAGAAGTAGAATAAAAAATGTGTCTGGGAAATTGATGTAATTAAGAATGCTTAGAAGAAAAGGTGAAAGCTTTCATTTGTTTCTAAGGATTTAGAATATTGGGTTTTGGAATGAAACTGTCCTTTGCGTTATTGTCCCGCCAAAGCCGGGCGCGGTGGCGCACGCTTGTCATCCCGGCATTCGGGAGGCTGAGCCCAGAGGATCGCGGTTCGCGGACAGCCTCAGCTACTTAGTGAGCCCCTCGGCAACTCAGTGAGACCCTGTTTCAAAATAAAGAATAAAAAATAGGTCAGGGGGTGTAACTCAGAGGTAGAATGCTTCTGGGTTTCATCCACAGACTTGCAAAAAAAAAAAAAAAAGTCCCTGCCAAAGTCACTTTTTTGTGCATATACTGGGGATTGAACCCAGTGGCATTCTACCTTTGAGCTACACTCCCAACCCTATTTTATTTTGCAGTAGAGTCTTGGCCTCAAGCTGGTGATAATCTTATCGTCTCCCAAAGTGCTGGGATTATAGACGGCCCCCGACACACTTGGCCCTTCTTGCCCATTTTTGGACTATGTGATTCAACTAAACCTATTGTTTCTAGAACAGGATAAATCAAATTTGGAGCTATACATATCGTTTTGTTCAACCTACTTTATTTCTACTTGCTCAGCTCAAACTTTTTATGTGTGTGGTATTGGGATAGAACCCAGAGGCATTCGTCCTCCAAGCTACACCCCAGCCCTATTTTTTATTCTTTAGTCTTTTTTTTTTTTTTTTTTTTTCGGATCTGGGGATGGAACCCAGGGTCATTCGACCTCTGAGCTACACCCCCTGCCCTATTTTTAATTCTTTATTTTGAAACCGGGTCTCACTGAATTGCAGAGGGCCTCGCTAAGTAGCTGAGGCTGGCCGCGAACCACGATCCTCCTGTCTCAGCCTCCCGAATGCCGGGATGACAAGCGTGCGCCACCACGCCCGGCTAGTCTTTATTTTTTGAAACAGGGTCTCACTGAGTTGCAGAGGGCCTCACTAAGTAGCTGAGGCTGCCCGTGAACCATGATCCTCCTGTCTCAGCCTCCCAAATGCTGGGATGACATTCAAAACTTTTTTTGAGCCGGGCGTGGTGGCGCACGCTTTTCATCCCCGCACTTGGGAGGCAGAGACAGGAGGACCGCGCAGGTTCAAAGCCAGCCGCGCTAGCATAAGAAACCCTGTTTCCAAATAAAAATATAAAAAATAGGTCTGGGAGTGTAGCCCGGAGGTAGAAGGGTTTCCAGGAACCCCAGTACCACCAAAAAAACACCTTTTTTTGATCACTCTGACAGAAGGAAATAGATACCCTCAATGGACACAAAATTTAACGTTTACATGGAGAATTCAATGCAAAATTCAACTAAGTCAACTAGATGCTAGACACACATTTCAACTCGACACAGAAGGAGAGAAATACCCCCTTATCTGAACTTGGATGCGACTTCCTTCCACTCTGGTCATTTACTACAGTCACTGATTTGGGTTTTTTGGGGGGTTTTTTTGTGGTACTGGGGGTGGAACCCAGGGGCTTTCTACCTCCAGGCTATACCCCCAGACCTATTTTCTATTTTATTTGGAAACAGGGTCTCACTAGGTTGCCGAGAGCCTCACTAAGTAGCTGAGGCTGGCTTCGAACCCGCGCGATCCTCCTGTCTCAGCCTCCCGAGCGCGGGGATGACAAGCGTGCGCCACCGCGCCCGGCTTACAGTCACTGATTTTGTAGGTGATGGATGTTTCTCATCCGGTTGGAGGCCTTTGGAGGCAGAAGTGTAAGTCGCGTGCGCCTCCCGCTTTTCGGCGTCAAGTGCTAGGCACAAACGGGGTGCTCAGATTGTTGCTGAGTCAAAACATTTCTCCGTAGAAATAATAAATGGTTGTGATAATTAAATGAGGTTACCGCAGGCGGGAGCCGGGTGCAGCGCTGCTCAGGAGGAGCTGCGTGGCGTGCGTGGAATCTGAATCTGAAAGATGCAGGCTCCTCTTATTACTTCACCTTATCGCGCTTTCCTTGGCCAGAGGCAAGGCCTTGAGTTTTCACAGGTTGAGTAGAAAAGTAACCCATTCAGAATTGAATATGCCTTAGTCGGATTTTCTGTTGAATTCTCCACGTAGACGTTGCATTTTGCGTCCATGGAGAGCAAGCTAAAATCTTGCTACATTCACTTAGCAATCCCACCCTGCGCTAGAACTGAATAAAGTATATATATTTTTAATTTACTCCTGTTTTTCTAGTTGGTGGATCTTAAGGCAGAACTCTTCCGAAAACAAGAAGAATTCAAACAAGAAAAGCATCTAAAAGATTCTGGAGTTTGGGCAAAACCGAAGACAACTAATAAGGTAAAAAATAAGACCTAATTATCTTCAGAGATTTCAAACACGAGATAATTATACTCTACTTAAGCTTTTTGAAAGTGTCAGCGGTGTCTGTGAAGGAAAAATATTCTTGTCTTGCATTTGAACAATTTGCGTGAAATGTCAAGTAGGAAAATAAGAATTATTATACTCTACGTCATTGCTACGTCTTTTGGAAAAGAACATGTTAGTAGGTTCACATTCTCATGGAAAATTACCTGTTATATAGATATCTTGTATTCAAACAGATAAACTGTTAGGTAATATAAAATAAGCAAAATAATCTGGGTCTTTAAGAGCTAGGAGTTGTTTTCTAACTTTATAGGTAATGGCATCTACCAGCCATTTTACTAATACTCTGTAGTTTTTGTTAGAATCTTACATTGTAATGACTCAGGAAGCAAAAGGTAGTGGAGACGTAACTCTCTTCAGTTGTATAAAGAATTTCTTCATGTTCCTTAGCGCTCCAGCTTTGCTTGTAGGATGTAAGATCGATGTCAGAAGATGTACTGATGCCTGTTGACCCCTAAGCGCCGATCTCTTTGATGCACAGAGAGATTTTCCCCCTACAACCAGGTGATGCTTCTATCTTGTCCTTTTGAATTACTCTCTAGAAACCAAGTATCTGGAGCAAGCAGAACACAGGAGTTTCAAGTCGAGCCGAGAAGGATGCTGAGCAGAAGACCGAGGAGCAGAAGACGTTAGACAAAGCAAGGTACAGTTAGTCTCTGAAAAACGCACTTGCAGCCGGGCGTGCGGCGCGCGCCTGTGATCCTGATGCCTGGGAGGCTCGGTCAGGAGGATTGCAGGCTCGAGGCCATCCCCAGCAACTGAGGGAGACCTTCACCAACCTAGCAAGATCCTAGCCGGGCGCGGTGGGCACGCTCGTCATCCCCGCGCTCGGGGGGCGGAGACAGGAGGATCGCGCGGGTTCGAAGCCAGCCGCGCGCGCTGGCTTAGGAGACCCTGTTTCCAAATAAAAATATAAAATAGGTCTGGGAGTGGAGCCCGGAGGGAGAAGGGCTTTCAGGAACCCCAGGACCACCAAAAAAATAATAATAATAAAATTAAAAATAATGCCGGGCGTGGTGGCGCACGCTTGTCATCCCCGCGCTTGGGAGGCGGAGACAGGAGGGTCGCGCGGGTTCGAAGCCAGCCGCGCGCGCTGGCTTAGGAGACCCTGTTTCCAAATAAAAATGTAAAAATAGGTCTGGGGGTGTAGCCCGGAGGGAGAAGGGCTTCCAGGAACCCCAGTACCACCAAAAAAAAAAAAATTTTTTAAAATTTATTTTATTATTTTTTTTGGTGGTCCTGGGGGTGGAACCCAGAGGCTTTCTACCTCCAGGCTATACTCCCAGACCTATTTTATATTTTATTTGGAAACAGGGTCTCACTAAGTTGCTGAGAGCCTCACTCAGTAGCTGAGGCTGGCTTCGAACCTGTGCGATCCTCCTGTCTCAGCCTCCCAAGCGCAGGGATGACAAGCGCGCCCACCACGCCCGGCTCTGTTTCAAAATTTTAAAGGGCTGGAGTGTGAAGCCCGGTATGGTGGCACACGTTTGTAATCCCAGTACTTGGGAGGCTGAGTCAGGAGGTTTGCAGGTTCGCGACCAGCTTCAGCAGTTTAGTGAGGTCCTCCACAACCTAGTGAGACCTTGTTTCAAAATAAAAAATAAGCTGGGCGCGGTGGCGCACGCTTGTCATCCCCGCGCTTGGGAGGCGGAGACAGGAGGATCGCGCAGGTTCGAAGCCAGCCGCGCTGACTTAGGAGACCCTGTTTCCAAATAAAGATATAAAAAGTAGGTCTGGGAGTATGGCCCGGAGGTAGAAGGGTTTCCAGGAACCCCAGTACCACCAAAAAATAAAAATTTAAAAAAAAAAAAAAAGATAAAATAGGGCTGAGGGTGTAGCGTGGAGGTAGGATGCCCCTGGGTTCAATTCCCAATACCACAAAAGAACAAGGATATTGTCTTGTACGATCACAATACTGGCATCATATCCAAGAAGTTCCACACTGATAAAATAATATCTCCTTTACGGTTGCCATTTTAGACTTTGCCCGTTTCTCGGGTACAGTTATGTCCTACGATACTTTAAGTTTAGGATTCAGCCTGGCGGGGTGGAGTGCCCTGCAGTCGCAGAACTGGGGAGGCTAAGACAGGATGGCAGGTGACATGCCTTGTGCCTGCCATCCAGGTGGCCCTCCTGACGCCCTCAGAGGCGGTACTGTTTGGATTTTCCATCGTCTCTGTAGGAACCGAAGCGTAGAAGGGTTGAGTCGCTCGTCACAGCCCTGTGAGCCGAGACCGTGCAGCCTCCGGATGCCAATACAAGTGGGATTGTCCATTGTGATTAGGTGTGATCGTTCCCAAAGGAACGCTCGGCCGTCCTCTGGGCTTCGCGTTGCTACCATTAAGATCTTCTAGAATAAAGAATTGCTAGTGATCTTACCTGGTCTGTACCCGCCAGCAAATAAATGTCGTCAGAATGAATGTGAGCAGACAGGCTGCTTCGTTGGAACGCGTTTGTATTTTTATTAGCAGAGTGTCATGAGTACATTTTTCGTGCTGCCTTTTAAATAGACATTATCAGCCTGGCCTGGTGGTGCATGCCTATCATTCTAGTACTTGGGAGGCTGAGACTGGAGGATCTTCGCAGGTTTGAGGCCAGCCTCAGCAATTTAGCAAGGCCCTCCACAACTTAGTGAGGCCTTGTTTCAAAATGAATAAAAGATAAAATAGGGCCGGGGATGAAGCTTAGAGGTAGAATGCCCGCGGGCTAGTACCATATGCTAGGTAGATAGACATTATCATATCCTAAGCGGGGCGTGGTGGCACACCCTTGCAATCCCAGCACTTGGGAGGCTGAGAAAGGAGGATCGTGGTTTGAGGCCAGCCTCAGCTACTTAGTGAGACCCTTTGCAACTCAGTGAGACCCTGTTTCAAAATACAGAATAAAAAATTGGGCTGGGGGTATAGCTCAGAGGTAGAACGCCCCTGGGTTCCATCCCCAGTACTGCAAAAAAAAAAAAAAAAAGAAAGAAAAAGAAAAGAGGGTGCTGTAGCCTTACCAGTCAGAACAGTTATAAGACCATTTCTAATTTTTTTTTTCTCTCCTAGAGAAAAGTTGGAAGAAAAAGCCAAATTATATGAAAAGATGACTAAAGGAGACTTTATAGGTAAATATAACGATCGGCTTATCCTGCTTTGCTTTTTCTAATTCATACAGATCTTTGCTCCTACACGACCTGTTTGAGTAACCGCGCAAATAGGGAGGAAGCTGTAAAATCAAATCGGAGTTTTACTTCTGGGGCTGCTCAGAGATGAGAACATCCACAGGACCTGCCGGCGCAGCGGCGGGCGTGGCGGTGTGGGGAGGGCCGGCAGGGCAGGGCAGCAGATTCTCTGCCTCAGGACACCTGTCGTGGTGGGGAAGGAGAGGGTGGTGGGGAAGGAGAGGGCGGCGGGAAACAGCCGCGGTGTAGGCCGCCATTGGCGCAGTGACCGCTGTGCCCGAGGGAGCTCTGGGTGTGATTGCGGAACTGCTGGACCAGGGGCTCAGGCCGTTTCCTGTTTTTCATTTGATTTCTGTGAGGTGTCTCCCGAAGGCCTCCCCAGTGCGGGTTCCTGTAACTGGGCCCTGGAGAATGCATTTCTTTCCCATCTGAATTATTTTGTGGCTTAAGTTTTTTTTTTTTTTTTTTTTTTTTTTTTTAAGCAAACTCTTTTTCTTTTTTTATTTAAACTTATACTTTTTTTTTTTTTTTCCCAACTGAGGATTAGCTGGCTGTGGTGGTGCATGCCTGTAATCCCAGCACTTTGGAGGCAGAGACAGGAGGATCGCAGGTTCGAGGACAGCCTTAGCAAATAGACTCCCAGCAACCTAGCAAGACTCTTGTTTCCAAATAAGAAATAAAAAGTGGGCTGGGGAGATAGCTCGAATTTAGAATGCCTCTGGGTTCAATCCTCAGTACCACACCCCCCCCCAAATAAATAAGTTAATTAATTAATTAAAATTAACTAGGGATTGAACCCTGGGAGTTTCTGTCTTCAAGATACACCCACAGCTCTTTTTATTTTTATTTTTGTGTGTGTGAAAGAGTCACACTGAGTTTCTGAGCCTGTCCTCAAACCGGCGATCCTCCTGTCTCAGCCTCCCAAGTACTAGGATTACAGGCATGTGCCACGGTGCCCGACTACTTGTATGTAATACAGAAAGAAGAACCAGGGGAGTGTGAACCTGGAGGCGGACTTTTGTCAAAGCCGGCAGGCCCCTCCTGATAGGTAGATAGGATCTGGGTTTGGGCGAGGTAAGTTTGGAGCCTCGGTGAACTCCTCTCGATTATACAGTGGGGATAACACTGTCACCTGGTAGCAGGGAGCCTGTCACTGTTCAGTGTCACTCAGTCGCTGTTCTCAGACTCGCGCGGACCTCAAATCCAGTGTGAAGAAGCGTCACATAACACCGTTTGTGAGTGCGTGCGCGCGTGCGCAACCCTGGCTCTCACCTGTCTGAGCGGTGGCTCTCACCTAGAAAAGACCTCTTCCTCCTGAAGTCCGACCTGAGACGCTTTCTGTATGGCAGTAGTACAGCCAGGGCTAAGCGCGTGGCCCGTAGCAAGGCCAGCCGCCCTGGTCTGCGAGGAAAGCTTCCTGCTTCTGCAGCATGCGATTGGCCCTGAGCTGCTACCCGCCCGACGCTGTGTTCAGACAGCTTTCTGAGATGGTATGGCTCGCTCAGATAATATATTGGTAGGGCAGCAGAAACTATAGGCTTTAATTTGTTTTGGTAGTGGGGCTTGAACTTAGAGCTATTGTACCTCCAGACTACATCCTCAGCCCTATTTTAAATTTTTTTTATTTATTTTTTATTTAATTTTATTTTTTGGTGGTACCGGGGTTCCTGGAGGCCCTTCTACCTCCAGGCTACACTCCCAGACCTATTTTATATATATTTTTTGGAAGGTCTCCTAAGCCAGCGCGCGCGGCTGGCTTCGAACCTGCGCGATCCTCCTGTCTCCGCCTCCCAAGCGCGGGGATGACAAGCGTGCGCCACCACACCTAGCTTAAATTTTATTTATTTATTTTTGTGGTACTAGGGATCGAACCCAGGGACATTCTACCTCCCAGCTACACCCCCAGCCCTCTTTTTATTCTTTATTTTGAAACGGTCTCACTAAGTTGCGGAGGGCCTCACTAAGTACCTGAGTCTGGCTGCGAACCTGTGATCCTCCTGTCTCAGCCTCACAAGCACTGGGATACCAAGCGTGCGCCACCACGCCCGGCTCTGGCTTTTTAAAGCTGTTTTGTGTGTGTGTGGTCCTTGTTGCCAGTGGCCTCCTGAGAGCTTCCCCGTCAGGGCTGGGCCTTGCGTGACGTGCGTCTTCCTGGGTGGACGCTTTGGTGGTACGTTGCCAGGGCAGTGGAGCCGCAGGCAGCACCACGCGGGCTTTTCTCCTTAATGTCAAGAGTCTGAAACTGATGTCTGTGTCTCAGATGAAGAAGTGGAAGATATGTACCTCGTGGATTTCACACAGAAGATCATTGACAAGCGCAAAGAAATGGAGGCTTTGGGTGCCAGTCGAGCAGCCCAGAAGGCAGGAGAAACAGACGATGAAGATTTTCCCGAGGGAGACATACCCTCTCCGCAGGACCCCAGTGAAGAGTGGTGGGTAGCATCACGGGCTGGCCGGGTTGCGCGTGCCTGTCACCCCAGGACTTGGCGGCTGACCAGGTTTCAATATACCGAGGCCCTCCAGCTTTTTTTTGGGGGGGGGGGCGGTGGGGGGGTTCCTGGAAACCCTTCTACCTCCGGGCTACACTCCCAGACCTATTTTATTATTTTTATTTGGAAACAGGGTCTCTTAAGCCAGGGCGCCTGGCTTCGAACCTGCGCGATCCTCCTGTCTCTGCCTCCCAGGCTCGGGGATGACAAGCGTGCGCCGCCACGCCCGGCCTGCCCTCAACTCTTACAAGTAGTGAGAGTATTTTGAACTACCCAAAAACTGCTCTCTGGAGCATAAGCAGACTTTTTTTTTTCCTTTGTGGTACCAGAAATTGAAACCAGAGGCCTTCTACCTCTGGGCTGTACGCCCACTCCTATTTTATATTTTATTTGGAAGCCGGGCATTTGCAGTTTAAGCATCTCGGTTTGCAGACAGCCTCAGCTACTTAGTGAGGCCCTTGCAACTCAGTGAGACCCTGTTTCAAAATAAAGAATAAAAAAATACGGCTGGGGTATGGCTCAGAGGTAGAATGCTCCGGAGTTCCATCCCCAGTACCACATGAATAAATAAATAAAATATAATTTATTTGGAAACGGGGTCTCACTAGGTTACTGAGAGCCTCACTAAGCTGCTGAGACTGGCTTCAAACCTGCGCTATTCTCCCGTCTCAGCCTCCCGAGTACTGAGATTACAAGCTTGTGCCACCACACCCGGCTAAGCAGACATTTTATAAAAGTTTGTTATTGAAACTTCCCTAAATTTTGCCTAGAAGTAGGTAAGTATGAGAAACCAAGCCAGTCTTTGCTTTACCCAGACACCCACGAATCAACGAGAGACCAGAATGAAAACCCCATCCTACTGATTTTCTCTGAGACGTGGTTCTTTGCGCCCTTCTCCGGCTGTCCTTGCGATCGCCTAGCGGTGCTCTAAGGCTCTGACCGTCCTGGTGCCCTGTCCACCCACTCCCTTGCACGGCGCATGGGTCTTTTGTGGAGGGAGTGCTCAGGCCCTGCTCAGGACGTTTGTGGCTTTGTTGACTTCAGCCTTTGGCCTGGGGCGGTTGTTTGGGAGCTGGAGAGTACGCGCCCACCGTGGACGCAGAGATGCACACCTTCCTCTTACGGGGTGTCCGCCTTGGTCCAGCGGTGCGGTTCTCACTGGGATGAAACAGGCCTCTTCCTGCTTTCTGCAGAAGCTGTGTCTAAGCAGTTAGGGGGCACTGCGGCGGGATCTGACCGCATCTGTGAGGGACCTGGAGAGAAGGGCGTGCTGTATGTGCGAGCCTTTCTTCATCACTTCTAATTTAAGTGGCCGCTTCCTTATCTGAACATGGGTAGCATTTAATAGATTTCCTGCCTTTTGGAGCTTACCTTTTTTTTTTTTTGGTGGTGGGGGTATCATACTGGGGATTCCGCCCAGGGACATTCTACCTCCAAGCTATGCCCCCAGCCCTCTTTTCTTTTTTCCTTGCAAACAAGGCCTCACTAAGTTGAGAGCCTCTCTTAGGTTGCTGAGGCTGGGCTCGAACCTGTGATGTTCCTGTCTCAGCCTCCCAAGTACTGGGATTATAGATGTGTGTCGCCACACATGGCTCAGATCTTACATCTTAGCGCACTTCGTTACCAGGAAAAGGTCGGAGGCAGACTTGTGGTGGCCTTTATTTCCTCCCTGGTAATGTGAGTGCTTCCCGGGCAGGCGCCTTACCCTCCCCAGAGCCCTTTGGAGAAGACAGGATACTCGGCTCTCTTTGGAATTACCCCCGGGACCTGGGGTCCGCCCGGGGCAGGGGCCCCTCGCATTGCTACTTAGCTCGAGCAGCCAGCCTTCCTCTGTTTGGATGGGATCTGTGTGTTTGGAAGCCTGTTCCAGAAACAGAATAGTTCCTGATTGCCTTTCACAGCAGAAATCTCATCTCTTTTGAAAGGTCTAATGTGTTTTACATTTCTGCTTATTAATGCTTGCATGATCACAAGCAATTTGCCCGTAATTTGAAGAGTGTGGAGGGCGTTTGAAGGTGCCACATGCCACCGTGTGGCGAAGGGAGACGCACTGCAAGCAGTTCTGACACTTTTTTTTGGGTGGTGGTTTTTAAACTAAGCTCCAGAATTATGACCGCTTTATAAAAGTCTTGCGGTAGCTAAATTCCAGGTGGTGGAAAATCTTTCCACAAAAATACTGTAAATAATTACGCAGACCAACTGGTGAGATGGTTTGCTCCTCCCATTTCATGGGACGAGGGGGAAGAGGAAGAAAGAAAGAATCTGCTTTCTGCAGGGGCAGGTTTTATTTCTTGGGATAATCAGTTGTAGGATTACAGTGCTGGGTTCCCACACATTCAGTTTTTTTTTTTTATTTTTTTATTTTTTTGGTGGTACTGGGGTTCCTGGAAGCCCTTCTACCTCCGGGCTACACTCCCAGACCTATTTTATATTTTTGAAACAGGGTCTCTTACGCCAGCGCGGCTGGCTTCGAACCTGCGCGATCCTCCTGTCTCCGCCTCCCAAGCGCAGGGATTACAAGCGTGCGCCACCACGCCCGGCAACACATTCAGTTTTTAAATCACAGGCTAACAGCTGAAGTCAGCATTGCTTCAGAAAAAAGAAACCGCTCACAGAAGCACAGCCCGCACGTGCTGAGTCTGCCCGTGAGCTGGGCTGCGGACGAGCGAGGCGCCTAGTGCCCCCACTGTGCTACCGCGGCGGGCGCGGAAAGGGCAGTCTCTGCCCATGACTGCAGAAGCCGGGTCCGCTACTACCCTGGGAAGGCAGGGAATTTCATTTTGCCTCCTGTCTTCCTGGCTTTCCTGTCTCTGCTGGCTAGTTTGGGCAAAGCTGACGTTGTTTGTATTCCTCCTAATTAAAAAGAATCTGAGAAACACTCTGGCTTACTTAAATGAAATTTCTTTGATACCAAGAATTGTACCAACGAGAAGAAATAAGAAAAAGAGGTGTGGGAGGCTGAGACCGGAGGATCGCGGTTCGTGGCCAGCCTCAACTTCTTAGTGAGGCCCTCTGCAACTTAGTGAGGACCTGTTTCGAAATAAAGAATAAAATAGGGCTGGGGGTATATCTCGGAGGTAGAATGCCCCTGGGTTCCATCCCTAGTACTGAAAAAAGAAATTTAATGGAGGGCACAATACACTTTCTTGTATGTCAGCTTTTTTTGTGTGTGTGGTACTGTGGATCGAACCCAGGGCATTCTACCTTTGAGCTACACCCCCAGCCCTACTTCATTTTTAATTTGAAATAGGGTCTCTCTTGCCGGGCGTGGTGGCGCACGCTTGTAATCCCCGCGCTTGGGAGGCAGAGACAGGAGGATCGCGCAGGTTCGAAGCCAGCCGCGCGCGCTGGCTTAGGAGACCCTGTTTCCAAATGAAAATGTAAAAATAGGTCTGGGAGTGTAGCCCAGAGGTAGAAGGGCTTCCAGGAACCCCAGTACCACCAAAAAAAAAAAAAAAAAAAATAGGGTCTCACTAAGTTGCCAGGGCCTCCCTCAAACCTGAATCTGCCTGTCTCAGCTTCCCAGGTACTGTGGACATGCACCATCGCGCCAGGCTTGTGTGTCAGCTTTGAACTTTTAAGAAGCATATTCTCGGTGCACGCCTATAATCCCAGTACTTGAGAGGCTGAAACAGGAGGATTGCAGGTTTGGGGCCAGCCTCAGCAACTTAGCATAGCCCTCAGCAACTGTTAGGATCCTGCTCCAAACTAAAAAATCAAACAGGGCTGGGGTATTGCTCAGAGGTAGAACAATTCAGTCCCTGACACCGCCAACCCCCTAGCGCGTTCTCAGCGGTAGCAGTCCCTCTGCGGAGGGGCCTTGGCAACGAGGTGTAGTTAGCACGTGTGCGGAGCCTCCACAAAGCCCACCTCACATCTTCTCGCTTTGATTTCAGGGTGGATTATGTGGACTCTTTGGGGCGGTCCCGGCGCTGCATGAGAAAGGATTTGCCAGATTTGCTGGAGATGGATAAAAATCTCCAGGGGAGGCTGTACGTATGTGCTCTGCAAACCTTGGCCCAAGTCTTTTGTTAAGGCATAAGAATATTGATTGAATATTATATTGAGTCACTTTTTAGAAGGCCCAGAGTCCTGCCTTCCCTCTGGTAGCCCGAGGGGCAGCATGGGAAGGAAGGTTCCGTTAACTCATCGTTGTGCTGAGGCAAGATTGCAGGACGCTCGTGTAGCACGTGTGGTGCATGATTTAAATCGGGAGGTGGTGGTGCCGTGAGCCAGGGGCCTCTGTCAGGAGCTGTCGTCTCCATCCAATAGTGGACCGTCTCTGTGGTCCAGCGGCCGGAGCGGAAGCGTTGCAATCTCTCCGTATCTGAAGACAGTTTTCGCTCTGTTCCCCGTTAGATTTATTAGTCCTGCTAACGAAAAGACCTTGTTGTCGGAAGATATGAGGAAGGAGCTTCAGCGCCAGCAGTGGGAGGACGAGGAAAGGGAGGCACTGAGGAGGCCCGTGGGGCCCGTCCACTATGAAGACATCCGCGACCACGGTACGCCGGGCTCCGTCCTGCCCCTCCGGCTCAGCGGTGGCAAGCAGGAGGGCGGGTTCGTAGAGCCACAGCCTGGCGAGGAAGTGGGAGCGGCTGCTGTAGAAATTCAGAGGAGGCCCGTGTCCATCTCAGAGCCCAACACACGGCCTGTTAATCCAAGAGCTCATTCCTTAAGATGAGTGAACTAGATAGCCATGGCCGAAAGGTAATCTTTTTATGGGTATCACTTGGCAAACAAGATGAAAACTTTTTTTTTTTTTTTTTGTACTAGGGGTTAAATGCAGGGACATTTCTGTCTCTGAGCTACATCCCCCGCCTTTTTAAATTTTATTTTGAAACAGGGTCACCAAATTTCTGCTGAGCCTGACCTCAAGTCTGCGACCCTCTTGTCTCAGCCTCCCCAGTATTGGGATTACAGGCACGTACTCCATACCCAGAACAAAAACTCATCACGGCTTTTAGTTTGCTTAGCTGCATTTTAAAAACTTGTATGAGTATCACTGTGTTTCTTTTTGTTTTGGTAGGAAGTTTGGCGTGACTGCAGATTACTGATGAAGGAAATCTAATCTTTCGAATAATTTTAACTTATTTCAGAGGCCCGGCAGCTTGGTGTTGGGTATTTTGCCTTTGCCCGAGACCAGGAGTTGAGACACAAGCAAATGAAAACCTTAGAGATGCTGCGTGAGCAGGTACAAAATGGAATTCAACGCCGATGTGAGGAAGGATTGGGCGGGCGGCTTCTCGTGGGGCTTTACAGCGAAAGGAAAATCCAGTAAATTAAATTAGAAATTAAAAGCGCTATTCAAAATGCTGTCGACGGTTGCACAAAGGTAATTGCTCTTCTGTTTTGGTGTTCCAAACTTTAAGATTAGAAGTGTTCTAATGACTGTTGAAGAAGTAACCTATGAAACTTGGGTCATTTGAAGCTGGTTTCAGATGGGGTCCTTTTGGGTGGGCCATGTGACAAAATGGAAAGTTCTTGAAGGGATCCAGGAGGAGAGGAGAGCTGGGGGGGGGGGTTGCTGGAGCTTCCACGATGCCCTGTGACCTCGCTGAACTCCGCCAGGCCTCAGAGGGTTCTTGGAGTAGCGCTCGAGACGTCTGACTCTCGGTTCTGTTTAGACAACAGATCAGAGGACCAAACGAGAAAATATAAAGGAAAAACGAAAGGCTATTTTAGAAGCAAGACTTGCCAAACTCCGACAAAAGAAGATGAAAAAGTCCAAAGAAGATGGCACAGAGGATGACGACACAGGTATATCACGGCTTCGGATTTTTACTTGAAAGGGAAAAGCTTAGTTCCAGTGAAGTCGCTCTGGTAGGGCTGGTGTGTGAAATTAGCCATTTAGTTTTTTCTCCATGGAAGCCAAAGACCTTTGAAGTACTGCCAGGAGCAATTTTTATAACCAAAGTAATACAGAATGGCTCTTTAGTATTTTTAGGCAGTGGGCAGGCATATTAACAAACTATATGTTGGATTTTTTTAGAATGGCACAGTTTAGTAACTGAGACTTAAGAGAAAGAGTATTCTAAGATAAAATTTAATTGTGCACATAAATGTTTTAGGGTAAAAAATTTTTAATTCAAGTATACAAAAATGTTTTGAGCTGTACATATTTATGAGCTAGTACGTGATATTTTGATACATGTAACCCTTGTATAGTTTTTAAATCATTGTAAACATGTCTGTTACCGCAAATATTTATGATGTCCTACAGTAATGCATTGAAGATTCCTTCTGAGCTTTCTAGATCTCAGCATGGTTGCGTATGGCTGTAGTTTCGATTGCTTATACTATACTCATTCTTTATTTTTCCTACACTGACTTTTTAGAGCATGCCGGGCCTGGTGGCGCACGCTTGTCATCCCAGCATTCGGGAGGCTGAGACTGGTGGATCACGGTTCACAGCCAGCCTCAGCTATTTAGTGAGGCCCTCGGCAACTCAGTGAGACCCTGTTTCAAAATAAAGAATAAAAAATAGGGCTGGGGCTGTCGCTTGGAAGTAGAATGCCCCTGGGTTCTATCCCCAGACCCGCAAATAAAATAAAAATAAAAATAAAAAAATAAAGAACTTAGAGATAGGAGTAGAGACAGCTTAACAAAGACCGGGCTCCAAAAGCTGGCGATTTGGACCCCTGGAGCTTAACAGCCGGCACTGTTCAAGGCTGTGGTCAGACTCCTCGTTGTAGTGTTAGGAAGTAAAAGCTAAGCTGTCCTAGCAGAGACTCCGTCACAGAGTGGCTCAAAGAAGACAGAACCCTGTTTCTACCCAGCACTTCTGAGGTGCCGGGCAGGCCAGTGGCTGCGCCTGGAGCGGCCACCCAGTCCCAGGCCCCTAGGCCCCTGGTGAGTTCACTGCCTGGAGAGCTGGCTCCCCATCCAGGTCCTGCCTGCCCCGGGGAGGAGGAAGAGGGGAGTGGGGAGCAGCTTCCTTTTAGGACTCTGAGTCAGTTACTACAACCTGTGCATTTAATTTTTGTGTGTGTGTGTGGTACTGGGGATGGAACCCAGGGGCTTTATACTCGAGGACCTATTTTATATTTTATTTGGGAACAGGGTCTTGTCACTAAGTTGCTGAGAGCCTCACTAAGTAGCTGAAGTTGGCTTTGAACCTGCGCGATCCTCCTGTCTCAGACTCCCAAGCGCGGGGATGACAAGCGTGCGCCACCATGCCGGGCCAACCTGTGCGTTTCTATCCCGCTGGCCAGAGCTCGGTCCCCTGGGCTGTTCCAAGCTGCAGGCAGCTGGAAGTGGTCTCTCCATCAAGAGCATTCTGTTTCCAGCAGGGAAAGGGGAGTACGGGTGTCTAGGGACCTAGAAAGGCCTCCCCAGCTTTCATAAACGCCTCGTGCCAAGGGATGGGCCACTTTCTAACTTCTGAGCAAACCCTCATTTAGCTTTGAAAAGAAACCAGGAAAAACTGAAAAAATGTGAAAGGCATCCGTCTGGTTCCATATAAATAGCGTCTCTGTCCCTCTGGGTTTTGCTCTGTCCTCTGAACGTCTGTCATTCCCAGAAAATACAAAGTGCCACCGTGGTTCTTTTTAAAAATCTCTTTTCTTTAAGTTTTTCAAAGTGCAGTCAAAGTGGAGCAGCCTGCAGCGCGTCCCGGCTCTCATCCCCGCTCCTCCTGCCTCGCCTGGGATTGTGGGGTTGTTACTTTGGTTGAAGGCTTTGGGAGTCTCTGGTCCTTTATTGTTTGGCTTGTGAAGCAGAGGCACAGGAGGAATAAATACCTGGAACCCCAGCCTGGGGTCCAGCCCTGGATCTTAACACTTTTTTTTTCTTCTTTGTGGTACTGAGGATTGAACCCAGGACATTCTACCTCTGAGCTGCACCCCCAGCACTATTCTAGTTTTTATTTGGAAACAAAGTCTTACTAAATTGCTGAGGCTGGCCTTGAACCTGTGATCCTCCGGGAATCTTAGCCTCCCAAGTACCGGGATTATAGACATGAACCACCATGCCCGGCTGTTTCTTGTGTGCCGGGGTCCAGCCCTAGCAGAGTCGGGGTTCGTGTGTTGATGAGGGGGAAACCGAGGCCGATAATGAAAGAAGAATGACCACACGAAATAAGAGTCAACCTTCTTCATTTTATTCAGGATTTGTTATAGTTTTTATACTTTATTTTTGGGCAGAAAAGCAAGGGCATAGTCATGCAAGCAGGATTGCCGAGGACAGTAAAAGTTATTATTTTCTATAAAGTTTAGGGCAAGGTGCTAGACATTTAAACAACCATAGTGTATTTCGTGTCACTTCCCAAGGCTGACTGAAACCTTGATCTTATACAGTGGCTCAAACTAAGGTCAGTTTGAACTTACTCTTTGGCCCAATAACGTTATCCTTGGGAAAGAATCTTTGCTGCCTGAGTCTCTCACAAGCCGCCGCCCATCAGTTTTAGTTATAATGTTTATGCATAAAATTCCAATTATACATATTAACCCAAATAATCCTAAAATAATTTTAAGAAAGAAAGGAATGCTAGACATTCTTCATGGGGGATCTACGCCGTTGCAGAGCCCCTGATCGAGCTTTCTCAAGATCTGCCTGATACGCGGTAGCCCTTGTGTGTGTGGAATTTTTGTGTGTGTGTGTTACTGGGGATTGAACCCAGGGGCATTCTGCCTCCGAGCTACACCCACAGCCCTATTTTATTACCTTTTATTTTTAAACAAGGTCTCACCAAGTCGGGGAGGGCCTCACTGAGCGGCTGAAGCAGGCCTTGAACCTATGATCCTCCTGTCTCAGCCTCCCAAGTACTGGAATTGTAGGCGTGTGTCACCACGCCCGGCTTTCTTAATGTTTCTTACCTGTGCAGGATTGCTGAGATGAATTTTCCTTCAACCATAAAATGGGAATATGGAATTTTCTAGGTTCTTGTTACAAGAATTAAAAGACCCATTGCATACAAATACTTAGCTCATTGCCTGGGACATGATAGGTGCTTTGTAGACACTGTTAACTACTCTTAGTTATTGAGTTAATTTTAGCATGTTTTGTCATTATTTATTGGTGTCTTTTATTTCCTTATAAAAAGCAGATGGAGATATTATCGGGCCTTTGCCACCAGAACCAAAGGCTGTGCCGACTCCCCCTCCTGTCGCCCAGAGCAGCAAAGTAGAGGTGATCATCCAGGAGAGGAAGGACACCAAGCCCGGGGTGCCGCACGTCAGGGAGTGGGACCGAGGAAAAGGTGAGGGGGCGGCTCCGAGGTGTACCCTTCCTGTCCGTGGGCCCTGCGCAGGGAGGTTTTCTGAAATCATAGTTGAAAGGTTGAAAATAGAGTCAGGGAGTTTAGGAGGGAGGTAAAAACACCAACCAGGTTATCAGAGACCGCTGCTTTATTCAGACCCGGCACCTTCCGGGAGTCTAGGGACCGATGGGCCATGCGTCCGGAGAGTTGTGCGTAGTCCTGACCAGCAGGCTGAGTCAGAGGCACCGAAGTTTTACAGGCAGGCTGATTCTCTTGTGGCATCTGTAGTCTCGTGATTTCAAGTATGTCGTAAATCTCGCGATATCTCTGCTGCTGGCTTCCAGGGTTCCGCCTCCTGTTCCCGCTGTGAGATCACGTGGGGCAGGGGAGGGACCCGACTTATCATCAGTATGATTCTGGGGGTGGGGTTTCCACTTTTGTGGTGCAGGGGATGGAACCCAGGGCCTTGGGCGTGCTCAGTGATTGCTCTGACACTGGCAATCCTCCTGCCTCAGCCTCCTAAGTACTGGGATTATAGACATGTCCCACCACGCCTGGCTGCTTTCCTTTTTAAAGCACTTGGAGGAAGTTTTAAATTCATGCTGTCCTAATGTGGTCTTACAGCCTTGGAATGTCACTCTTCAGGAATTACTTTTAAAGTACGTGATTTTAAAATAGTCTGTATTGCCGGGTCCAGCCCTAGCAAGAGTCGGGGTTCGTGTGTTGGTGAGAGAAGAGTCGAGGTCGTGAGAGAGACGCTGACACACAGAAGACCAGCTGCATTCTGCTCTATTTATTTAGAGCTTAAAACAACCTTTATACTTTCTTACCTGCAGGACAGAAAAAACCATATTCATGTGAGCAGGAGAGTTCAAAGGAAAAAAAGATTCTTTAACAGACCTCAGGGCAGGGTGCCAGACATGTAATGAATCATAGAAAGTAAGCTTTGTCTTCTATCACAAGGTCAGCTTGAACTTAACCTTTTGGCCCAGACATTGTCCTTGGGAAAAAATTCTTTGCTGACTGAGTCTCTCACAAGCCATCGTACACCTGTTTTAGGTAATAACGCTTATACATAAAATTCCAGTTACACATATTGATCCAAATAACCTTAAAATAATTTTTGAAGAAGGAGATGATGTTCACACTTCATGGGCTTCTATCCCCAGTACCACACACACACACACACACACACACACAGACACAAACACACACAGAGGGTTGGGGTGTAGCGCAGAGGTAGAGCACACCCAGGTCGGTCCCCAGCACCTCAGCAAAGGGGGCTGGGAACCCGGGGATGTAGCTCAGTGGCACTTAGGGGTTCAGTCCCCAGTACTGGGGGGAGGGGGGAGAAGTGTATATAACAATTGACAAAAAACCAATTGACTGTAAACTTCCCTGATTACTCGTGAATTCCAACAGCGCTCTTTCTTACTTTCGCTAGACTTTTCCTTTGGATACTGGTCGAAACGACAGTCCGACCTCCGTGCTGAGCGAGACCCCGAGTTTGCCCCACCGTCGGATTACTTTGTGGGTCAGAAGAGGCCTGGCTCCTTCGGGACGCAAACGTGGAGCAGACCTGGCCCCGCACAGGGGGACCCAGGGCAGTCTTCTGGCCAGAATCAGGAGCCCGGGCCCGCACACCCGTCACCCTCTCCTGCCCCTGAAGGCCCGGCAGCAGCGCCCAGGGTTACCTTTGAAACCCTGGACGACATGATTTCATATTACAAACAAGCCACGTGACCTCGAGAGCGTTCCGACTCGGGTTTGTGCTGTGGACGTGCCTTCCTTTCCCGGAGCGGCAGAGAGAACTTGAGGGACCGAGGGCCGCCTGAGTCCTGGGCTTCCCCGGGAGGGACAGGCCTCAGGCGGCTCTGTGTCCGGGACCAGGACTCCTCTGGGCCTGGCTGTTGATTTCTCGCTCGTGGTTGTGGAGGGCCTGGCCCCCCTCCGTGCGCTGCCGGCCCAGCGGTGACGCGTTCCCGTGATCGTGTGCGCTGCCGTAGACTTGCAGTGTTCTATAAAGCCTGACTGCGGAGCTTGGAACCCTGTCTGTTTCATCTCCACGTCTGACCTCCGAGCTCCACCCCAGCCCTATTTCTTTTCCCTTTATTTTTGAAACAGGGTGTCGCTGAGTTGCAGAGGGCCTTGCTACCCAAGTTCCTATGGGCCTGTTTTGTATTGAGAATTGACCTAGGAACATTCTACCTCCAACTACACCTGCGGCCGTTTTTACTCTTTATTTTGAAACGGTCTCACTGGGTTGCTGAGGCTGGCCTTGAATCTGTCGTCCTCCTGTCTCAACTTCCCTCCCACTGACAGCAGTCCAGGCAGGCCCACCGGCCTCACTTTGGGCCTTGTTTTGCACCAGTGTCTCCAGCAGGGGGCAGGAGCGTGCTTGCCTTTCAGACTGGTGCTCTAAAGGAGCACTGCTTCACAGAAATGCCACACAGAGCCAGGCGCCGGGAAGCACAAGGGCCCTCTGCGACTCAGGGAGACCCTGTTTCAAAATAAAGAATAAAAAATAGGGCTGGGGTAGAGCTCAGAGATAGAAGGCCCCTGGGTCCCATCCCCAGTACCACCAAAAAAAAAAAAAAAAAAAAAAAAAAACCCAAGCAAACAGTAAGTCGGGTGTAGAGGTGCATTCGTATAATTCCAGTTCTTCAGAGGCTGGAACAGGAGAACCACGGGTTCAAGGCCAGCCTCACCCATGTAAGGACCAGCTGGGCGCACACTTGTAATCCCAGGATTCGGGAGGCTGAGAACAGAGGATCGTGGTTCGAGGCCAACCTCAGCTACTACTTAGGCCCTTTGCAACTCAGTGAGACCCTGTTTCAAAATAAAGAATAAAAAATAGTGCTGGGGGTGTCGCTCAGAGGTAGAATGTTCCTGGGTTCCATCCCCAGTACTAAAAAAAATTTTTAAAAAAATTTAAAAAGTAAGTCAGGCGTGGCGGTGCATTCCTGTAATATCAGAGCCTGGGGACGGACTGGAGGTGTGGCTTAGCACTAGACAGTGGATTGCACCCTAGGTTCAAGCCCCAGTATCCCCCTCTCAACACAGCACAAGCCGAAGAACCTGTGACAAGAGTGAAATTATATTTGACTCAGCCGAGTATATCCAAACTGCCCAAACAGTCATTTCACGGGAATTATTGGTGAGATATTCTACATTTCTCTTTTGGTTCAAGGATCAAGACCAAGGCCTCGTTCATGCTACGCAGGCGCCTTACCACTGAGATCCATCTGAAGCCACTTTTTAAAATTTGAGATGCGGTCTCAGTAATTGTTTAAGCTGGCCTCCAGCCTCGTGATCCTCCTGACTCAGCCTCCCAAGCAACTGGCACTACAGGTATCACGATATTCAGCTTATATTTTTCCTTGAAGAAATGTTTTCAAAGTCCACGGGGTTTCTCTGCTTGGAGGCTATGTTATCTGGAATATTTGATCTGTGTGAGTTTTTTTGTGTGTGGGGTTTTTTTTTTTTTTTTTTTTTTTGCATTACTGAGGATGGAACCCAGGGGCGTTGCACCTCCGAGCTACACCTCCAGCCCTATTATTTATTTATTTATTTTATTTTGGAACAGGGTCTCACTGAGTTGCAGAGGGCCTCACTAAGTAGCTGAAGCTGTCCGCGAACTGTGATCCTCCTGTCTCAGCCTTCCAAGCGTGGGGATTACAAGTGCGCACCACCATATCCAGCCTTTTTTTTTTCTAGAGGTAGATCCCGGAGGCATTCTACTTCTGAGCTGCACCCTCAGCCCTATTTTATAATTGTTAAGTTGCTAAAGGACCTTAACTGAATTGCTGAGGCTGTCCTCGAACCTGCAATCCTCCTATATCAGCCTCCCAACTACAGGTGTGCATCACCAGACTCATCCTGATCTGTATTTTAATGTCATAAAAGGAT
Source organism: Muscardinus avellanarius (assembly GCF_963383645.1). NCBI lineage: Eukaryota > Metazoa > Chordata > Mammalia > Rodentia > Gliridae > Muscardinus > Muscardinus avellanarius. The sequence goes on along the minus strand of NC_137808.1, from coordinate 15,697,804 downwards.
CAGTTGATGGCCAGGCGTGGTGGCTCACGCTTGTAATCCCAGCCTTTTGAGGCTGAGCCAGGAGGATTGTGGGTTTGAGGACAGCCTCAGCTACTGAGGCCCTCTGCAACTTACTGAGACCTTGTTTTAAAATAAAGAATACAAAATAGGGCCAGGGATGTAGCTTGGAATAGAATACCCCTGGGTTCCATCCCAGTACTATAAAAAAGAATAATAAAATGAAATATTCAGTTGAGAAAAGTAGATTTCTATCAGGGTTGTTCCAAACATAATAAACACACATAAGAGTTTTCTAATAGCCAAATTAAATATTGAGTTTTAGGTGTGTGTGTGTGTGTGTGTGTGTGTGTGTGTGTGTGTGTGTGTGTGTTACTGGGGATGGAACCCAGGGGCTTTATAGCTCCGGGCCACAGTCCCAGACTTTTTTATTTTTTTATTTTTTTCCTGGGTCTGGAGATGGAACCCAGGGGCATTCGACCTCCGAGCTACACCCCCTGCCCTATTTTTTATTCTTTACTTTGAAACCGGGTCTCACTGAGCTGCGGAGGGCCTCACTAAGTAGCTGAGGCTGGCCGCGAACTGTGCTCCTTCTGTCTCAGCCTCCCGAGTGCTGGGATTACAAGCGTGCACCACAATGTCCGGCTCCTATTTTATATTTTATTTGGAAATAGGGTCTCAGTAAGTTGCTGAGAGCCTCACTAAGCAGCCGAGGCTGGCTTCGAACCTGTGCAATTTTCCTGTCTCAGCCTCCCAAAGCATGTGCCGTCATGCCTGGCTGAGTTTTAGACGTAACGAAATTAAAATCGAGTTCTCTGGTCCGGCTCACCTCGTTTGGAAGCGCCCCAGCCCTGTGCATCTTCTGCAGTTGAACGGGACAGCACAGCCCCACATGACCTGTTCGCATAGGCTTTATGGTCCCATCACCTACAATCTTCCTGCTAGTAAGGAAAGGATTGGCAGCCAGCTATTACCAGGCATACGGTAAGTATTCATTACCGTAATGCCGGTAAAGGAATTCTGTGTCTGGGTGTCACGCGGGAGCAGGCACACGGCACAAGCTCCTTGAGAGGATGTCCCCACCCCTGAGCCTTTGTGGAGCCCAGTGAAAGGTGTTGGAAGACATTGCTTTGAATTACGTTTTCATTGTAATCTCCCCTCCAGGCCTCTGGGTGTTCGGGTTCAGTTCATTTGAATTGGCTCCGTAAGTCCTTGTGTTCGCTTGCAGAACATTCCCACTGGAGCGCATTCAATCCATATACGTGAGCTCCAGCTCAAAGACCCACGGGGTCACCTACCCCCCAACAGCCCAGGGCCTGGCCTCCCGCTCACCTGTGACACGCAGTTGAGGCAGTAGAGTTTGGAATTTGGAATGGGGGTGGGGACTGGCCTTTACAGTTAACACACAATGGCCACAGCTGATGCGGTCGGTTTCCTTGTAAGCCGGGAAACCGAGCTGAGCCATTTGGATCTCAGGTTCCAGAAAACACTTCTCAGCTCGGGTAAGTGCTGGCCACCGAGAAGAAGGTGTTGAGCCTCAAACACACGAGGCCAAGCCCCTGGTCCCGACACCTGCCCCTCCTCCGTCCTGGTGTGCTTGGGCATCTTGCTGGTGGAGGCTCTGGGCATCTATCTCGCATTTTAAGAGTGTTACTGCGGGCCAGGGGCCAGGGACTATGGGGTTGGTGTGTAACTAGACAAACGAGAAGTCAAAATGTTCTCACGGAGCAGAGTGTGTTGTGAAAACCTCTCACCCTGGCCTGGGGCTCACGATCTGCTGTGGCCGACCTCAGTAAATCCAGGGCTGTGTTTGATACGTTTGCGCATAGTGAATACGGGTTCGGTGCCTGGGTGTTGAGGGACAGGGCTTTTTTCTTTCCGGCTCTCATTTGAAATGACAGTTTGAACTGCCATGTTGTCCCCTCCCTGAAAGCTCATGTGCTTGTTGGAAACGTGGGCTGGTTTTAGGATTGGCCTTGGGGTGCTCTGCGCCCTCTTCTGTTTCTGCTTAATTAGCAGTAATTAAGTTTCCTGAGCTCGAACATGGGATGCCTGCTTCTCCTCGACCACGCACACCACCCTCTCCACACGATCACTGGATTCAGGATTTTTTTTTTTTTTTTTTTGGTTACTAGGGATGGGACCCAGGGGCATTATACCGCCAAGCTACACCCCTTGCCCTATTTTTGATTATTTTAAAACAGGGTCTTACTAGGTTGCAGAGGGCCTCACTAAGTAGCTGAGGCTGTCCGTGAACCGTGACACTCTGGTCTCAGCCTCCCGAATGCTGGGAGATTACAAGCGTGTGCCACCAAGCCCGGCTCAGGATTGTTTTTGGAGAACAAGAAAATGCCAACTGGGTGCAGTGGTGCACACCTATATTTCCAGTATCTGGGAGGCTGAGACAGGAGGATTGCAGGTTCAGAGGCAGCCTCAGCAACTTGGCAAGACCTCAGCAACTTAGCTAGACTCTGTTTAAAAATAAATTTTAAAAAGGGCTGAAGGTGTAGTTCAGAGGTACAGTGCCCCCAGGTTCAATCTGCAGGACCAAAAAAGAACAACAAGAAAAAATAAGAAATACAAGAGTAAGCCCTGGTTTGACTTTTTGCCTAGAATAATCATCCTTATTTTAAATCTTTGTAAAATCTTTGTATATCTCTGCTTCTAAGCTTTTCATCTGTACAGGCATTCATGGGACATGTTAATGTACAATGTGCCATTTGGTCTTTTTCCCTTTTACCCTCTCGGTTATTTATTTATTTATTTACTTAATTTTGCGGTCCTGGGGATGGAGCCTGGGGCATGCTACCTCCGAGCGACACCCCAGCCCTATTTTTTATTTTGAATCGGGGTCTCACTGAGTTGCAAAGGGCTTCGCTAAGTAGCTGAGGCTGGCCTTGAACCGCGGTCCTCCAGTCTCAGCCTCCCAGTGCTGGGATGACAAGGGCGCGCCATCACGCCCAGCTCTAGCCTATTATTTTAATGACCGCCTAATAGTTTGTGAGGATAACACACAGGATTGTTGGGCTGCTCCGTTGTTGTCTGCACTACTTCACCGTTACGGCCGGGGTGGCCAGGAGTGTGTTGGTTTAACACCCACCCGTGCCTTCGCCCCTCCCTTAAAGGTCATCCTCATCAGCTACATAGTGAGGCCTCTGCAACCCAGTGAGAACCGGCTTCAAAATGAAGAAGAAAAAATAGGCTGGGGGTGTAGCTCAGAGGTAGAAGGTTCCTGGGTCCCATCCTCAGTACTGCAAAAAAAAAAAAAAAGAAAGAAAGAAAAAGATGATCGTCGGGGGCACGGTGGTACACACCTGCAATCCCAGTGCTTGGGCATCTGAAGCAGGGCCAGCGAGACCCTGTTTCAGAATTAAACATAAAACAGGGTAGGGACTGTAGCTCCAAGGTAGAACATTTCTGGATTCCACCCCCAATACCAAAACACAAAAAAGATTTTATTTTATTTAATTAATTAATCTATTTATTTATTTATTTTGCGGTACCAGGGATAGAATCCAGGGACATTCTACCTCTGAGCTATACCCCCAGCCCTATTTTATTATTTATCTTTTTTGTTGTTGTTGTTGTTGTACTGGGGATGGAGCCCAGAGGCATTCTACCTCCAAGCCACACCCCCAGCCCTATTTTTTATTCTTTATTTTCAAACAGGCTCTCACTGGGTTGCAAAGGGCCTCACTAAGTAGCCGAGGTTGCCCACGAACTGCGATCCTCCTGTCTCAGCCTCCCGAGTGCTGGGGTGACAAGTGTCATCCCAGCCACCACGCCCGGCTACCAAAAAGATTTTCACACTTAGGAGCACTGGTCCCAAGTGGTCACGTTTAGGTTCCTTGACAGGACCTGTTGGGGACCCATCTCCACAAGGGCCCCTTGGCCACAGTCCGCCTCCCGGTGGAGGAGACAAGGAGCCCCGGTGAATCCCCTCCGGGTCGGGCAGCCAGTGTCGGCCTGAGCCTGGCTGAGGTAAGGCCGGACCGTCTTGGGCTGCCCGGAGCCCCTTACTCCAAGGGCTGCTTTATGTCAAAGCCTTCCTCTTCCCTCTGTGCAAAGAGAGAGCCTCCTCCAGACGCTGTTTATGACCAAACACGTCTATGAATCTCCCCAGCCCCCACGTGACCTGGAGGACCCAAGGCACTGCTCACAGGTAGGCAGGTCTCGGGCACGCACCTGCAGCCACGCCCGAGCGGACCAGTCACCCGAGGAAGCTGCTTCCTGTAAGCCGAGCCCCAGGCTGACCTCGAACCTGCAGCCCTCCTGTCTCAACTTCCCGAGTCCTAGGATGGGGGATGCGCCGCGCCATACCCCGGTTTTCATTGTTTTGAAGTATTCAGTTGTGTATCCTTCAGCTATTACTTTTTAATAGAATACTTCTTGGATCAGTGTCAGTAACAGGGAGAATGCAAACCCTCTCTGGTTTAAGTCCCACCCAAGCTTCCCTTCGCTTCCTTCTCAGATGCCCTTGGTTTTCCCAAAGTCCATTCAGTCCCCACATTCATTCTGCTTGACTCCACAGCACACCTGCTCCTTTGCTCTTCCTATATATCTTTGATTTTTATTTTTGTGTTACTGGGGGTGGAACCCAGACGCTTTCTACCTCTGTGCTTTACTCCCAGACCTATTTTATACTTTATTTGGAAACAGGGTCTCACTAAGTTGCTGAGAGCCTCACTAAGTAGCTGAGGCTGGCTTCAAACCCGTATGATCCTCTTGTCTTAGCCTCCCAAGCGCGGGATTACAAGCGTGCGCCACTTATATTTTCTATCTTTTCTTTCGTTTTTTCGATACTGGTGATTGAATCCAGGGGCATCCTACCCCTGAGTTAGACCCCCAGCACCACCCCCTTTTTCTAAACTGAGTTGTGCCAAGTTGCCACGAGTCTCAGTACTTGCTGAGGCTGTCCTTGAACCTGCAATCCTCCCATCTCGTTTTCCAAACACTGAGATTACAAGTGTGTGTCACCACACCCAACTGTTTTTCTTCTGTACCTTTGGAGTGCCATTACAGATATACTCCAAAGTGGAAATTCCTTTGTTTTGGCAGAAATCGGGGTGCTATGGGTGTGGCTTGCTCCCCTTACCAGATCCATACCCAGGCACCTTGTGTATTTCTATTTTGTCCGCCTGCCCTCCCTCCCTCCCTCCCTTCTTTCCACCCTCCCTCCCTCCCTCCCCTCCCCCCTCTTCCCTATTTCTAAATTCTACACCCCCAGCCCTAATTTTCATTCTTTAGTTTGAAACAGGGTCTCACTGAGTTGCAGAGAGCCTCACTAAGTAGCTGAGGCTGGCCGCGAACCGCGATCCTCCTGTCTCAGCCTCCCAAGTCCTGGAATGACAGGCGTGCGCCACCGCGCCTGGGTCTTTGACCACTTCTGCGAAGGACCTTTTTCTGCTCCAGCTCCGCTGAGGACGCGACTCTGCCCAGCGTGCGCCCCTCGCGGGTCCTCAGGGTCAGGAGGTGGGTGGGGACGAGTGACGTCACAGGCCAAGTGCGGTCAGTGTTGAGCGTCCCTGGGCGCTGGGGTGAGCTCCGAGCTCCCGGCCTGTTAACACTTGTTCTCTGGCTGAGAAAGCCTCGCGTGCTCTCCCTGACCTGAAACCTGGAAAGAGGGCCGCTGGCTCACTCCTCACACTCCCGGGAGGAGTGACGCTCCGCACAGCGTTTTCCTTTTTATTTTCCTTTTTTCTTTGTGTGTGTGGGGCACTGGAGATTGAACCCAGGCGCGTTCTGCCTCTGCGCTACACCTCCAGCCCCATTTTTTTTATGATACAAAGATACCCATTATTTGATGCCTCTGCATTTAAAGACTGTGTGTAAGTGATGTTTGTAAGTAATCAGCTTATTTAACGATAGTTTAATGCCCGTTCATTGGGAATTCTACCAAGCGCGTAACTGCATGGAGATTTATACTATTGTTCGGCTCCCTGGTAGAAACCCGCCTATATTTTAGGGGAGTAATTAACGCAGGCAGGAGGAGAGATGCGGAAGGTCACGGGAGTTAGGAGAGGTAGGGAATTTTGGTGTGAGACACAGGGAAACCAGAGCGCAAAAGCATCTAGACGACATATATTAGCATAAGAGACCAGCAGGGCGCGGTGGCGCAGGCTTATAATCCCAGCATTGGGGAGGCTGACACCGGTTCGCAGTTCGCGGCCAGCCTCAGCTACTTAGTGAGGCCCTCTGCAACTCAGTGAGACCCTGTTTCAGAATTAAAAAAAAAAAAATAGGGCTGGGGGTATAGCTTGGAGGTCAAACGCCCCTGGGTTCCATCCCCAGACCCACAAATAAATAAATAAATAAATAAATGAAAGAAAAGAAACCAAAGAGTGGTCTGTGCTGCTGTAGCTATCAGGGAGCCTGTAGACCTTCTAAATATTTTTATTTTTTATTTTGAAACAAATTCTCACTAAGTTGTGGAGGGCTTTGCTAAATTGCTGAGGCCGTCTGCGAAACTGCAATCCCGCTGCATTAGCTTCACAAGTGCAGGGATTACAGGTATGCTCCATCATGCCCTGTTTCTTATATCCTTTATAAATTTAAATTTCTTATAGTTTTTTTTTATTCTTTTTTTTTTTTTTGGCACCAGGGATTGAACCCAGAGGCATTTTTACCTCTGAGCTAAAACCCCAGGCCCGATTTTATTTCTTGTTTGGAAACAGGGTCTCACTAAATTGTGGAGGGCCGTGCTTTAAATTGGCTGCGAACCTGCGATCCTCCTGTCTCAGCTTCCCAAGTACTGGGATTACAGGCATGCGCCACCACGCCTGGCTTTTCTCCTCTTAAATTCTTTAGTGAGAATTGCTTCTTATGTTTATTGCCGTCTGTGTAGGTCTCTTAGGCTGTTTGTTGGACTTCAGTGGCACATAGAGTTTTCCGTTTCTGGTTGGTATGACCACCAGACTTGGTGTTAGATGAAAAATAGAACAGAAAATGCCAGACGTGGAGGTGCACATCTGTAATCCTAGTACTTGGGAGGCTGAGACAAAAGGATTGTAGATTGGAGGACAGCCTCCGAAATTTAGGTCCTCTGCAACTTAGACCTTGTTTCAAAATGAAAAGTAAGCCAGGTGTGGTGGCACATGCTTGTAATCCCCGCGCTTGGGAGGCTGAGACAGGAGGATCGTTCAGGTTCAAAGCCAGCCTCAGCTACTTAGTGAGGCTCTCGGAACATAGTGAGACCCTGTTTCCAAATAAAGTATAAAATAGGTCTGGGAGTGTAGCCCGGAGGTAGAAGGGTTTCCAGGAACCCCAGTACCACCAAAAATAAAAGAAAGAATAAAAAATAGGGCTGGCCGGGCGTGGTGGAGCACGCTTGTGATTCCCGCACTTGGGAGGCTGAGACAGGAGGATCGCACGGGTTCGAAGCCAGCCTCAGCTACTTAGTGAAGCTCTCAACAGCCCAGTGAGACCCTGTTTCAAACTAAAAATAGCCGGGCGTGGTGGCGCACGCTTGTCATCCCAGCATTCGGGAGGCTGAGACAGGAGGATCGCGGTTCACGGCCAGCCTCAGCTACTTAGTGAGGCCTTTTGCAACTCTGAGATCCTGTTTCAAATAAAGATTAAAAAATAGAGCTGGGGGTGTAGCTTGGAGGTAGAACGCCCCTGGGTTTCATCCTCAGTACTATAAATAAATAATCCATTATTATTATTATTAATTGTTATTTTATTATAATTATATATTACCTTATATAAGTATATTATTATATATTATATTATAATATATTATAATATATTATTATATATTGTATAATATATACTGTTTTATATATTATTATATTATTATTATATATAATATATAATTATATATGGTAATATATAATTATAATCAACAATGATACTTTATTGTTATAAGTAGTAATTATTAATCATTATAGTTAATTATAATTATTAATTATTAAGAATTAGAAATACACAGTAATTACCACATGGTAATTCATTGCTGCTGGCCAGCTGACCCAGTCGTGAGTCTGCTAAACCTCCTCCAGGTTCACACTTGATCACCACTCAGAACCCTCAAGCTCTTCTGTGGCGGTGGAAAAGTATCTGTGACCGTCCACTGACTTTAAGGTACACATTTCTCAGCCTTCACCAGCTCTGATGTCGCGACACATCTTACAGTCCGTGAGGGCCCGTCGATTTCCCTCTCTCTAGTAAGGTCGCGCGTCCTGCAATCGCTGGTGTCTTGGATTTGATGAAACACTCTCAATTTTATGAAGCACTGAACTGTGCAGGAGCATTTTCCTCGGTCCTCCAAGCGGGCTCTGATGTGCCTGTTGGATCATTCCCAGCCCTTCCCGGCCTTGCAGCCGAGCACTTCCATGTCACCAGTCCCTGGAGAGCCAGCCGACAAATGTCCTTTTGTTTTTGCAAGTTTTTTTTTTCTTTTTTTGGTGGTACTGGGATTTCTGGAAGCCCTTCTACCTCCGGGCTACACTCCCAGACCTATTTTTACATTTTTATTTGGAAACAGGGTCTCTTAAGCCAGCGCGCACGGCTGGCTTCGAACCTGCGCGATCCTCCTGTCTCCGCCTCCCAAGCGCGGGGATTACAAGCGTGCGCCACCACGCCCGGCTGTTTTTGCAAGTTTTTAATCTGTAGACCCCAGGCGTGCCTTCCACCTTTGGATCTAAAACTCTAAAAGGTGCAGTGAGACCTTCCCCATACCTGGACTTGAGCTCCTCCAGCCCCCAGCCTCCTGCTGTGGTGCCGGGCCCTGTGGCTGTCCCTGAAGCTTTTCTGGGAACATCCTCATAACCAGGCCTTCTGCTTATTTTGTTTTATTTTATTGCAGTACTGGGGCTGGAACCCAGGGTCATTCTACCTCCAAGCTACACCCTCAGCCTTATTATTATTATTATTATTATTATTATTATTATTATTATTATTGTACCAGGGAGGGGATCCAGGGCATTCTACCTCCGAGCTTCACCCCCGCCCTATTTTTTATTTTTTATTTGGAAACAGGGTCTCACTGAGTTGCAGAGGGCCTCACTAAGTAGCTGAGGCTGTCCGTGAACCGCGATCCTCCGGTCTCAGCCTCCCCAATGCTGGCATTCCACACCCGGCTTGACCAGGCCCTTCTAAAGCAGCTCACAGGATCGGTGCCCTTTGCCCTAGGGCAGGGGAATGACCCATGATTTCCTCTCCTTCCTGGATAGGAACCGCGGCCTCGGATGATCTGTGGAGGCCGTCTCAGCACTCCGCCGGCCACCAAGGCACCTTGCTAGGTTTCTGCTCTCGGCTGTCTCTCAGAGCCCTCTCAGTCTTGACCGCTGCAGATGCCCTCTCCTCCGCGATGGACATTATCTCTTAGCACTGTGCACCCTCAGACACCATGAGCGACGTCAAGAGTAACCGAGAACTGTACCAGCAGTACTTGGCCACGGCCCCCACGCTGCTGGCCCGCATCACCAAACTCCTGGTCCTCTGTCGCAAAGCGAACGTCGCCATCCCCAAGGACATCAGGAGCATTTTTGAGTTCACCTGGGAGGAGCTCATCACCGACCCCGCGGTGCCCACCCCGTCCAGCATCCCGGGCCTGGACATCAGCTTCGGATGCGCCCCGGTGGTGCTGGCGGAGCCGCCCCCCGCGCAGGTCCCCCAGAAGAAACTGCCGTCGCTGTTGCCCCCGCTACAGGCCGCACTGCCCAGGGCTGGCAGGGCAGCCAAGTACCCGGCGTCCTCTCCCACGCCAGCCCGCCCGGTGTCGGCCGGCCAGGAGACGCTGCAGAAGTTTCAGCGGAATTCCATCCGCCTGCTCACAGAGCTCCTCACTCTGAAGATGAAGACCATGGTGGAGTCGGCCTCCGGTAAGCCTGCTCTGCTGCCGTTGCGCTGTTTCTGGCCCAAGCGCGCACCACCATGCCCGTTCTGATCTGCAGTCTGGAGCGCTGGTCTCATGTCTACAGTGTCTCTAGGGTCTGTGGGTATACATCGAGCATCCCGGATCCGAAATCTTATTTTTAATTTTTCTTTCTTTTTTTTTTTCAGTACTGGGGATGGAACCCAGGGACCTTCTACCTCTGAGCCACACCCCCCAGCCCTATTTTTTATTCATTATTATTATTATTACTTTGATGGTATTTAAGGATTCACGGCTCTTCCTTTTGAGTGAGTGTGTGTGTGTGTGTGTGTGTGTGTGTGTGTGGTCCTGGGGGTGGAACCCAGGGGCTTTTCTACCTCCGGGCTACACTCCCAGACCTATTTTATACTTTATTTGGAAACAGGGTCTCACTAAGTTGCTGAGAGCCTCACTCAGTAGCTCTGAACCCTCGTGATCCTCCTGTCTCAGCCTCCCAAGTGCAGGGATTACAAGCCAGCACCACCACGCCCGGCTTTGTTCTTTATTTTGAAACAGGGTCTCACTGAGTTGCAAAGGGCCTCACTAAGTAGCTGAGGCTGTCCACGAACCATGACCCTCCGGTCTTAGCCTCACAAGTATTGGGATTACAAGCGTGTGCCACCGTGCTGGTTCTAATCTGAAATCTGGAATGTTCCAAATTTGGAAACTTTTTGGCCACTGACATGATACCACAGGAGAAAATTCCACACGTGATCTCGTGTGACGGGCTGTTGTCAAAATACGGGTGCAAGAGCCGGGCGTGGTGGCGCACGCTTGTCATCCCCGCGCTTGGGAGGCTGAGACAGGAGGATCGTGCAGGTTCAAAGCCAGACTCAGCTACTTAGTGAGGCTCTCGGCAACTTAGTGAGACCCTGTCTCCAAATAAAGAATAAAATACGTCTGGGAGTGTAGCCTGGAGGTAGAAAAGCCTCTGGGTTCCACCCCAGTACCACCCCCTGCACACACACACAAATACGGGTGCAAGCTGGGTGTAGTGACACACGCTTGTCATCCCAATGCTTGGGAGATTGAGATAGGAGGATTGCAGGTTCAAAGCCAGCCTCAGGAACTTAGCAAAGCCCTCAGCTACTTAGTGAGGCCCTGTTTCCAAATAAAAAATAGGGCCAGGCATGGTGGTGCACCCTTGTCATCTCAGCACTTGGGAGGCTGAGACAGGAGGATCGCAGTTTGTGGACAGCCTCAGATACTGAGTGAGGCCCTCTGCAACTCAGTGAGACCCTCTTTCAAAATAAAGAATAAAACATAGGGCTGGGGGTGTCGCTTGGAGGTAGAATGCCCCTGGGTTCCCTCCACAGTACATGAATGAATGAATGAATGAATGAATGAATGAATGAGAAATGGTCGGAGCCTGGAACAGGGAGTTGAGCCCTCACGGTGAGGGTCAGCCCCAAGCACCTTCTCTTTCAGATGCACGTGCTTTCAGGTCCTACATCCTTGGTACCCGGGCTCAGCGGCAGGACGAGAAAAAGATGAGGGAGACAGGATGACTGAGGGGCTCCTGAGAAGCCCCTCACACTTACGTTAGGAAATGGCCCTTTCCTGGAAGCATCCCCCCAACCATGCTGGAACAAAAGCACTTCATTGTGTGTGTGTGTGTGTGTGTGTGTGTGTGTGTGTGAGAGAGAGAGAGGGGGGGGGGCAGACAGACACTGGGGATTGAACCTCCAAGCCACACGCCAGCCCTGTTTATATTTTGTTCTGAAACAGGGTCTCACTGGGTGGACGAGAGTCTCGTCACCTGCCGAGGCTGGCCTCGAACCTGCAATCCCCCTGCTTCCGTCTCCTAAGTACTGGGAATACAGGCGTGCGCCACGGTGCCCGGCCGACTGATTTCTTCTGTAGGTGCCAATCCCCTGGACATCACCAGGCGCTTTGTGGACGCCAAGGAGAAGGCCTTCAAATTCCTGATCGGCACCGTTGGGAGAAATGGCTACAGTGTGGGACCCTTGGGCAAAGGTGGGTACCCGGGCATCAGCCGTAGGTGGAAGGGACCGAGATTGGCAACCGCAGATGGAGAGGTCCTCGTCTCCAGGGTGGAGGTGGATGTGGAACAACCGATTCTCAGACATTCTAGGTGAGCGGAAAAATCAAGGTCCTTTCCCAGGGAAAATAGTCTGGGGCGATGTATTGGGCAGGAGAGGTCTCCACCCCACAGCCTAGCAGCTCTCCTTCTGGGTCATATCCTAGAGCTGTTTTTTATCTGCAGGGAAGGGCCAGTTTTTAAAACTTGCATGCTTTTGTAATCCCAGCATTTGGGAGGCTGAGGCAGGAGGATTGCAGTTCAAGGACAGCCTCAGTAATTTAGGCCCTGTGCAATGAAATGCAGTGAGACCCTGTTTCCAAATAAAGAATAAAAAATAGGGCTGGAGAGGTGTAGCGCAAAGGTAGAATGCCCCTGGGTTCCATCCCCTGTACCTCAAAAAAAAAAAAAAATTGCAAAGTCAGGCGTGGTGGCACGCCCAGCATTTGGGAGTCTGAGACTGGAGAATCGCAGTTCGCGGATACCCTCAGTTACTTCGTGAGGCCCTCAGCAACTCAGTGAGACCCTGTTTCAAAATAAAGACTAAAAAATAGGGCCAGGAGTATCACTCAGAGGTAGAATGCCCCTGGGTTTCATCCCCAGTACTGTAAAATAAATAAGTAAAATAAATAATTAAGTGTGGTGGCGCACACTTGTAATCCCAGCGCTTGGGAGGCGGAGACAGGAGGGTCGCGCGGGTTCGAAGCCAGCCTCAGCTACTTAGTGAGGCTCTCAGCAACTTAGTGAGACCCTGTTTCCAAATAAGGTATAAAATAGGTCTTGGAGTATAGCCCATAGCTAGAAGGCCCCTGGGTTCCACCCCCAGGACCACAAAAATAAATAAATAAATAAATAAATAAATAAATACAAGAAATCTATATTAAGTTTTTTGTTTTTCTTTTTTTTTCCATTTTATTTTATTGGCTCTAGGGATTAAACCCAAGGGCATTCTACCTTTGAGTGATACTCCTGGCCCTTTTATTCTTTGTTTTTTTCCTTTTATTTTATTAAACATTTTTGGTGGTGGTGGTGAGTGTGCGGTGGATTTTATTCTTTAGTTGGACCCAGGGTCACGCCAAGTTGATGAGAGTCTCACTACTGGCGGAGGCTGTCCTTGAACCCGCGATCCTCCTGTCTCTGCCTCCCAAGTACTAGGATTACTGGGTTCAAGCCACCATGCCCGGCTTTGCCGGCTACACTTTGATTGAAAAACAGTGAACATTGCAAAAGCAGAGCCCGCTGTCGCCCTCTCCAGAGTCCCTCACGAACATCTCTGCCGTGGGCGTGAACTCGCCTTACCAGCTCACCTACCAGTCTTCTACATCCTGCCTCAGTTTCTCTCTCTCGACAGTAAGGGAGATCAAAAAGAAGTCAGGTAAAAAGGGGCTTCCAGAAAGATCCGTGAGCGTTGGTGGCGGCGGTGGTGGCAGTTGTGGGCGATGAGGCTGGAAGATGAGATTTCCAGCTGCCCGTGCATGTTGGCCGATGTTGTTCCAAATCAGGCTGGTGTTCAGAGGTGGAAACAAAGCCCTAAAGGACCCCCTGTCCCGTCAGCGAAGACCCACCAGGAAACAGGGGCGTGAGAGAGACCAGGTGGTGGGTGAGGGCAAGCCATAGGCAGCCATGTTGTGCCATGAAGCTCAGAGAAGACACAAGAGGCCTGTAGGAGCAGGCCGGGCCTGGAGCCTTCCCAGCTTCCCTTGCTGAGCCGTCATGACAGGCGGGAGGTTCAGGGTCGGAGATGATGGGGTGCAGAAACTCTCTTTGCCAGTGACTGCCTCGGACGCTTAGAGGTAAGGCTGGAAATTGTCAAGCTTGGGTTTTATTTCTGCCCCCACCCCTGACTGGCTGTGACTTGCCTTCCCCTTTTTGGTAAGAAGGCGGTGGTTCTGGGGCGGCCAGAGGCATTCCCGCACGAGGGATGGAATCCAGGGGCATTTTACCTCCGAGTAACACCTTCAGCCCTATTTTTTGTGCGTGTGATACTGGGGATGGGACCCAGGGGCATTCTACCTCTTAGCAACGCCCCCAGCCCTATTTTTTATTCTTTATTTAGAATCAGGGTTTCACTGCTTTGCAAAGGACCTCACTAAGTAGTAGCCGAGGCTGTCCACGAACCGCCATCCTCCTGTCTCAGCCTCCCCAATCCTGGGATTACGAGCGCGCGCCAGCACGCCCGGCTAATGTTATTTCCGCTCTGCGGCTCCCCAGCCGTCCCATCTCTTGGTGTTTGTCAGGGCCTCACATCCCCTAACAATCCCGCCGGACACTGCCCCACAGGAGCGGCCGGTGATGCCCATCGCCGGGGAGAATAAACACTCCTCCCAGTGGAGCTCGATGCGGGAGAAACCTGCCCGACACCTCCCCTAAGCTTTTCGCCTTTAACTACAGGCAAATCAAAGGCGGTAGAGGACATCAGCGTGTCTCCCTTGCAGCAAGGAGAGGGACCCTCTCCCGTCCTGGAGCTGACCGACCCCTGCCCCGAAGCCCGGGAGAGGCTACAAGAGATGTGTCGCCACATGTGAGTGCCGGCTGGGGGGCGACGTTCTCGCGTTCTCAGAAAGCCCCGCGTTGGCCACGAGTCCAGGAAGCCACGAGACGCACGGCCATGACTGGTCCTGCCTGTTTATTTTCCAAATAAGGAAACAGAGGCAGGGGATTGCCCGGCGCCCACTGCCCCGCAGGCCTGGTACCCAGGAGGGTGGCGCCCGTCTCCTGGTGGGCTGCCTCCCCCGTCCCTCTTTCTGTGACTCGTGCCCAGCTTCTGTTTTCCCGAGTGTTCATTTTTTTGGGGGAGGCGACACTGGGGACGGAAACCCAGAAGCATTCTACCTCCAAGCCACATCCCCGGCCCTATTTTTTATTCTTTATTTTGCTCCCTTTTTTTGTGTGTGTGGTGCTGGGTTTGAAGCCAGGGGCATTCCGCCTCTGAGCTTCAACCCCTTCCTTCCTTCCTTCCTTCCTTCCTTCCTTCCTTCCTTCCTTTTTTTGTGATACTGGGTATGGAACCCCACTGGCTACACCTCCAGCCCTATTTTTTAGTTAGTTTGGTTATTTATTTATTTATTTGTTTCTTTGTTTATTTATTTATTTATTTGCAGTACTGGAGATGGAACCCAGGAGCATTCTACCTCTGAGCTCCACCCGCAGCCTTATTTCTTACTCTTTCTTTTGAAACAGGGGTCTCACTGAGTTGCAAAGGGCCTAAGTAGCTGAGGCTTCCCCAGGAACTGTGATCTTCCTGTCTCAGCCTCCCAAATACTGGGGTTCCGAGCATGTGCCACCACACCTGGCTTGTGTTAATTAACATAATTTGGCCAACTTTCTTCTACCAAAAGAAAAAAAAAATCCTGAAAGGCTCACAAAACTCAAGACATCCAGATGGGTTGCTCCCTGGATGGGAGTCCTGGGTGACGGGAGGAGCTGTGGCGACCCTGCCTGGTGAGCAGGAGGCGAGTGGCTACAAGTTGTGTGCTTCTCCTCCCCTGCAGAGAAGCCGAAAGGGCCTCGTGGAAAGGGACCAGTATCTCCTACCCCGCGATCTTACGCAACTACCGCGCCAAGCTGCCCTGCCACTCGACGCCGGCCTCCAAAGGGGACGTCCAGGCCGCGGGCGCCCAGGCCTCTCAACCTGCCTGTGCCCAGACTTCCATCCCTTACCAGTCCGCCCTCCACACGCCTCACCACAGCCGGCATTCTCAAGACTGGAAGATGTCCAAGAAGGCCAGCAAGTTCCACTACACCTTCTACGATGGCTCCTCCTTCGTCTAATATCCTTTGATTTAAGTCCCAGCCCTATTTTTTTATTCTTTATTTTGAAAGAGGGTCTCACTGAGTTGCAAAGGGCCTCACTAAGTAGCTGAGGCTGTCCTCGAACCGCGATCCTCCTGTCTCAGCCTCCCAAATGCTGGGATTACAAGCCTGCACCTCCACGCCCAGCTCAGCCCCAGTATTTTCCTTGGGCCCCTTGGAGCTTGGGCCCTCTAAGAGCTTAGCAGGGTCCCAGGGAAAAGGTTCTAAGTTTCCAGCTTCGAGGTGGGTTCAGTTCAGAGCAATAGAAATCTCCCAGCTGGTCAGCTCCCTACCTGGGAGAAGCCGGTCTGTGCAGATACCTGCCCTGGGGGATGTACCAGGGGAGAGTTACAGACAGGACGGTTCACCTCCGGCTCAGAGGAGGAGCAGGGAGGCCCTCGATGCTCTGAAGTCTTTGCTTCTCATCCCTGACTTAGTAGCTCAGCCCTGGGGTCCTTGCCAACCTAAGCCACGGGGCCTTCCCCTCTGTGGGCCGTCCAAGTGCCCGATGGCTCTGTGAGCCAGGTCTGCCTGGTTCCACTCGCAGCCGTGCAAGTAGCAGAAGAAGATATATTGCTGTCCTTGAGAGTTTGATGGAAACTATAGACCCTCCCCAGAAATACGCATTTATTTATTTATTTATTTACTTATTTATTGCCATCGTGGGGATGGAACCCAGGGGGCATTCTACCTCTGAGCTACACCCCCAGCTTTTATTCTTTCTTCTGAAACGGGCTCATTGAGTTGCAGAGAGTCTCACTAGTAGCTGAGGTTGACCCCAAATCAAGATCCTCCTGTGTCGGCTTCTCAAATGCTGGGATTACAAGCATGGGCCATCATTCCCAGCTTATTGTTATATTTTTATTTTTATTTTTGTATTTTAATTTTGCAGGACTGGGGATGGAACCCAGAGGCATTCTACCCGCAAGCTACACCCCCAGCCCTACTTTTTATTCTTTACTTTGAAACAGGGTCTCACTGAGTTGCAGAGGGCCTCACTAAGTAGTAGCTGAGGCTGTGCCCAAGCCGAGATACTCCTGTCTCAGCTTCCCAAATGCTGGGATTACAAACATGTGCCACCTTGCCCAGCTTATATTTTATTTTGAAACAGGGCATCACTGAGTTGCTGAGGCCGGCTGCAAACCTGCAGTCATCGTGTCTCAGGCTCCCAAGCGCTCTGATCCCTTTGCAGGGGCCAAGCTGCCAACCCAGCTTGCCTGGGAACAGCCCCCACCCTCACTCTCTTTTGCCTCCTCTGGACAGAAGTGGGAGTTCCGAGTTTAAGTTCCCTGTCAAAGAAGTCTCGTTGTTATTCTGACCATAAAGGGACCCATTCACCGCTTCCCACTGGGCTCTGTCTCCACTGTAGCCTCGGTATGAAACACAGAAAATGTCTTCACGGGCTTGGAATCCTCCTCCGTAGGGTAACCAACTCCTCCTGATTTCCCTAGGACTTGGCTCATTTTAACACCGAAAGTAACCCCTGATTTGATGGGTTTTATCCCCCAAAATCCATCAAACCCAGGGGGAGGGGAGAGAAACCCTACTTCTCTATGAAGTAGAGTTCTACTACTAGTAAAGAACAGAAAGAAGATACAGGAAAACCCTGAGGGGGGTGGCTGTGGTCCAGCATCCTTCAGTTGTGACATGTATGCAAAATTCAGAAAGGTCGTTAAAGAGGGGCGAAGCAAGCCGGGCAAACACTTGGAATCCCAGCACTCGGGAGGCTGAGACAGGAGGATCGCGGTTCGCGGACAGCCTCAGCTACTTAGTGAGGCCCTCTGCAACTCAGTGAGACCCTGTTTCGAAATAAAGAAGAAAAAATAGGAGCCGGGCGTGATGGTGCACGCTTGTAATCCCAGTATTCGGGAGGCTGAGACAGGAAGAATCACAGTTGGCGGCCAGCCTACTACATAGTGAGGCCCTCTGCAACTCAGTGAGACCTGGTTTCAAAATAAAAATTAAAAAATAGGGCTGGGGGTGTCGCTCAGAGGTAGAATGCCCCTGGGTTCCATCTCCAGTAATGAAAAAAAAAAAAACCACAAAAAAAACAACATAGGGCTGAGAGTGTGGCTCGGAGGTAGAATGTCCCTGGGTTTCATCCCCAGTACCGTGATAAATAAATAAATAAAAAATAAATAGCTGGGCATGGTGGTGCACACTTGTAATCCCAGCATTCAGGAGGCTGAGACAAGAAGGATCACTGTTTGCAAACAGCCTCAGCTACTACTTAGTGAGGCCCTTTGCAACTCAATGAGACCCTGTTTCAAAATAAAGAATAAAGCTGGACGTGGTGGAGCACACTTGTAATCTCAGCATTTGGGAGGCTGAGACAGGAGGATCGCGGTTCACAGCCAGCCTCAGCTACTTAGTGAGGCCCTCTGCAACTCAGTGAGACCTGGTTTCAAAATAAAAATTAAAAAATAGGGCTGGGAGTATCGCTCAGAGGTAGAATGCCCCTGGGTTCCATCTCTATTAACGACAAAAACAAAAACAAAAAACCATAGGGCTGAGATTGTGGCTCGGAGGTAGAATGTCCCTGGGTTCTATCTCCAGCACTGTGATAAATAAACAAGTAAAAATAAATAAGAAATAAAAAATGAGAGAGAGATAGAGAGGGGGGAGGGAGAGAGAAAAAGAAAGAAAGAAAGAGAAAGAAAGAAAAAGGAAGATAGATAGATGGACAGACAGATGGGTGAAGTGACTTCCCTGGGCCCCGGAGGGGAGAGGCTGGGGAGTTTTCTGGTAGTTCTCCTTGACCATTTCTGCCAGCTATCCCTCGGGAAACATCGCCATGTGTCAGATCCCCACCTGCTGCAGAGGGAGGACCATCACTTCCCTCTTCAACGACTCACCCACCTTCTCCTTCCTGGCCCAGTTTAACCCCGAAGGCCAGGGCTGTGTTCACTACAACCTGAAGGCCCAGTAAGTGGGCGGGGGACGTGCAGGGCCTGGGAGTAGCCCTGGAGTGCAGGGAGGAACTGGAGTGCTGACTCTGCGTCCCTGGGGGAAGGAGAACCAGGCAGCGCTCAGAGGTCTAGGCCCCAGGGAGTTCTCGCAGCAACATGGCGACTTTGAGCACTTGCCTGCTGGATCCGTGCTGCAGTGAGAAGGGCGACTCCCAAGTCGTCCTCCGCCTGGTACCCGGAAAACGGGAATCTTGGCTCTTGGTTAGTTTCCCGGAAGGGTTCTTTATTATTTTGTTACTGAGAATTGAACCCAGGGTATTCAGCCTCCAGGGGGTTTACCTCTAACCACAACCCCCCTTTTTTTTATAAATTGTGAAACAAGGTCTCCCTTGGTTGATAATAGTTTTGCTATGTTGCTGAGGCTGGCTTTGAACCCATGATCCTCCTGTTTCAGCCTCCCGAGTACTGGGATTACAGGCATGCGCCACCATCCCTGGCTCCTGGAAGGATTTTTTTTTTTTTTTTTTTTTTTTTTGGCGGGTCTGGGGATGGAACCTGTGGCATTTGACCTCCGAGCTATATCCCCTGCCCTATTTTTTATTCTTTATATTGAGACAGGGTCTCACTAAGTAGCTGAGGCTGTCCGCAAACTACAATCTTCCAGTCTCAGCCTCCCAAATGCTGGGATTACAAGCGTGCGCCACCACGCCCAGCTTTCCTGGAAGGATTTTTTAGTGGTGAAAAGTATCTTATACCAGGAGTGTGTGGTTGAGAGGCATGGATGGCTTCTGTGGCCTCTCTGAAGAGAAGCACGTACACTCTGGACAACTCGGCAAGACCTTATTTCAAAAATAAAAATAGGAGCCAGGCATGGCGGTGCATGATTGTAATACCAGCATTTGGAAGGCTGAGATAGGAGGATCTTGGTTCAAGGCTAGGCTCAGCTACTTAGTGAGGCCCTTTGCAACACAGACCCTGTTTCAAAGTAAAGAATAAAAAATAGGGCTGGGGGTATAGCTTGGAGGTAGAATGTCCCTGGGTTTCATCCCCAGTACTGCAATAAATAAATAAATAAATAAAATGTCCCTGGGTTCAATCTCCAGTACCACAAATAAAAATTCTTTTTATTTTTTCAGTACTAGGGATTAAACCCAGGGACATTCTACCTGTGAGCTACACTCCCAGCCCTATTTTTAATTTTTTTTTTAATTTGGAAACAGGCCCTCACTAAGTTGTGGAACCTTGGCTGCAAACCTGCGATCCTCCTGTCTCAGCCTCCCAGGTCCTGGGATTACAAGCGTGCACTACCATGCCCAACCAAAAATTCTTTTTAAAAAGGAGAAACATGCCGGGCGTGGTGGCGCACGCTTGTCATCCCCGCGCTTGGGAGGCAGAGACAGGAGGATCACGCAGGTTCGAAGCCAGCCTCACTGGCTTAAGAGACCCTGTTTCCAAATAAAATATAAAATAGGTCTGGGAGTGTAGCCTGGAGGTAGAAGAGTTCCATCTCCAGTGCCACAAAAAAAAAAAAAAAAAAAAAAGGAGAAGCAAGCCGGGCATGGCGGCGCACGCTGGTAGTCCCAGCATTCGGGAGGCTGAGACTGGAGGATCGAGGTTCGCAGACAGCCTCAGCTACCTAGTGAGGCCCTCTGCAACTCAGTGAGACCCTGTTTCAAATTAAAGAATAAAAAATAGGGCAGGAGGTGTAGCTCAGATGTTGAATGCTCCTGGGTTCTATCCTCAGACCTGCAAATAAATAAATATAAAATAAAAAAGAGAAGCATGTATTTTTGCCGGCTGAAGGTTGATTTTGGTCTGGAGTCTTATAAGGAACCATTTTTAAAGGAAATGACTTCCTCTCATGTATAGAACGTCCAGCACCAATTTCGGTGCCTGATACCTGTGCGCCCAGATTCCTAGGCGGTAGAAACCAAATTCCTTTCTTTCAGCCCCTGGATTTGGCCTGACAGTGATGTTATTTCCCTCAGATTGGCCGTTCCCTGCAGAATCCCCCTGTAGCATCAACAGGTGTTACGGGGCCTCAGCCCCTGCTCCTGGGGAAAACATGGCTGTCTCCAGGACTCCGCTCCTCCTGCCTGGCGTCTGGTGCCTGTAGGGAGGAGGCCTGGTCACAGCCTCTCACTTCTGTGTCTCTCCCAGATGCCCCTACGTCTTGATCTTGAATGAGGAAGGTGGGGCCACCTACGACCAAAAGGGCTATGTTGTCCACAAGTGGAGCTGGGCCTCGAAGACGGAGACTTTGCTGACCCTGCAGTACCAGGTAGGGCAGGCCGACGGGCTGGGCAGTGGCCTCCCGCGGGCTGCCTGGCATCGAGAGGCACAGGGCTGCCTGGCATCGAAAGGCACAGGGCTGCCTGCAGGTCCGGGGCTTGTGGGCTCATTCGGAGGTTCAGGTTTGTGGGCAGTAGTCCAGGGTTGGCGGGAGTGAACTTTTCTTTTGCCAGCTTACAGCAAGTACTTCCTAATACTGACTTTTTATTTTTATTTTTTTTTATTTTTGGTGGTACTGGGGTTCCTGGAAGCCCTTCTATATCTGGGCTATACTCCCAGACCTATTTTTTAATTTTTGGAAACAGGGTCTCTTAAGCCAGCGCGGCTGGCTTCGAACCTGAGCGATCCTCCTGTCTCCGCCTCCCAAGCGCGGGGATGACAAGCGTGCGCCACCACGCTCGGCTAATACTGACTCTGTGTGTGTGTGTGTGTGTGTGTGTGTGTGTGTGTGTGTGTGTGTGTTACTGGGGATGGAACCCAGGGTAGAATGACCACCCTGGCTTCCATCCCCAGATCGATCTGCAAAAAGTAAAGTCTGGTTTTCTGAAAAGACCATTACAGAAGTTGATAGCGTCGCTGTTTTCTACTTTTACCAGTGCATTATAAATTATATACCAGGGAGACTGAAGCGATACATTCAGGGCTGGGATGTGGCTCAGCGGCTAGCGCTTGCTTGGCAAGTGTAGCACCCGGTTTGGTCCTGAGTTCCTGAACAACAATAAAAAAAAAAAACACTTAAAAACAAGCTAAGAACAAGAAAGAAATGAAGTGATACGATACCTTCCTACGTGCACGTATAACTTGGCGCATCCCTTCCATACGACCCCGCTCTTCCCGCCCCTCGCTGAACGTGCTGGTGAGATTGGAAGTGATCGCTTCATACATGGCAGAAATGACCTGAACTGACTCTTCCCTCAGAATCACCCTCCACTCCCAATTCCCTTCTACTGTTTCTGGTCAATCTCTTCATTTATCTGGAGTCCCTTTAGTTTCCTATTTTTTTTCTAGTGTCCACATTATTAAAAAAAAATGAAGATTTTCCCCTCATTCTTTTGGCTTTTTCCTTAGACTCTTGACTGTTTTCTTTGCTGTACAGAAGTTTTGTTTTGTTCTGTTTGTTTGTTTTGTTCAACCTGGGGATTGAACCCTCAGGGTATTCTACCTCTGAGCTATACCCCCAGCCCTACTTTTTTTTTTTTTTGTGGTACTGGGGTTCCTGGAAGCCCTTCTACCTCCGGGCTACACTCCCAGACCTATTTTATATTTTTATTTAGAAACAGGGTCTCCTAAGCCAGCGCGGGTGGCTGGCTTCGAACCTGCGCGATCCTCCTGTCTCCGCCTCCCAAGCGCGGGGATGACAAGCATGCGCCACCACGCCCGGCTCCAGCCCTACTTTTTATTCTTTATTTTGAAACAGGGTCTCACTGAGTTGCAAAGGGCCTCACTGAGTAGCTGTGGCTGTCCTCGAACCGCGATCCTCCTGTCTCAGCCTCCCTAGTGCTGGGATTACAAGAGTGCACCACCACACCTGGCTCCCAGCCCTATTTTAAACTCTATTTTTAAGCCGGCGTGGTGGCGCACACTTGTAATCCCAGCCCTTGGGAGGCTGAGTCAGGAGCATCACACAGGTTCGAAGCCAGCCTCAGCTACTGAGTGAGGCTCTCAGCAACTTAGTGAGACCCTGTTTCCAAATAAAATAGAAAATAGGCCTGGGAGTATACCCCAGAGGTAGAAAGCCTCTGAGTTCTACCTCTAGTACAACCAAAATGAATAAATAAATAAACAAACAAACCCTATTTTGAAACAGGGTCTCACTGAGTTGCAGAGGGCCTCACTAAGTAGCTGAGGCTGCCCTCGCACCACGATCCTCCTGTCTCAGCCTCCTGAATGCTGGGATTACAAGTGTGCGCCACCACGCCTGGCTGCATGGAAGTTTTTGTTCCATTTGATGCCTTCCCCATCTATTGGTCCTCAGTTTTATTTCCTCAGAGTTAGGGCTCCTACTGAGGAAGTTTGCCAGTGACTGTGTGTTACAGAGTTGGTCCGGCATTTTCTTCAGTGATGGCAAAGTCTCTAGTCTGATTTCTAGGTCTGGGCGCATCTCGAGTTGAGATTGCGCAGGTTGAGAGCTCGGGGTCGAGTTCACTCTCCCGCACGTGCTCAGCCTCTGGACTGTGTCCTTGAAGAGGGCTCACTCTTACTCAGTTTTCACCTGTTGAGTTCAGTTTGGATTTGGGAGTCAGCACTGCCGGTGCTCTGTCGTGGCACCTCTGAATCCTGGTGCATTTCCCTGAAGGGTACTGATACTCTTCTCGTAAGCGATGATGAGCTTGGTTGGATTCAAGCCACAGACTTTATCTCTTCTGCAGTGAGCAGCAGCTCCGGTCTCGGGTCGCTGTTTTTCTTCCTCCTCCTCCAAGATGGAGTTCGCTGCTCATACGTGGCTCAGGGAAGCTAGAGAGATGGATGACAGTTCCCACAGAATTCTGGGCGCGCGCTCTCTCTCTCTGTCTGTCTCTCTCTCCCCCCCTCCCTCTCCTTTTATTTTTTTATTTTTTTATTTTGCGGGTCTGGGAATAGAACCCAGGGGCATTTGACCACTGAGCTATACCCCCTGCCCTATTTTCTTTTATTCTTTTTTTGTGTGGTGCTGGGGATGGAACCCAGGGGCTTTTTTACCTCCAGGCTACACTCCCAGACCTATTTTATACTTTATTTGGAGACAGGGTCTCACTAAGTTGCTGAGTCTGGCTTTGAACCCGCGCGATCCTCCTGTCTCTGCCTCCCAAGCTCGGGGATTACAATGCACCACCACACCTGGCTTTTTCTTCTTTATTTTGAAACAGGGTGTGACTGAGTTGCAGAGGGCCTCACTAAGTAGCTGAGACTGTCCTCGAACCCACAATCCTCCTGTTTCAGCCTCCCAATGGTGGCATTACAAGTGACCGCCATCATGCCAGCTTGGGCTCTCTTTTTTATTTTTATTTTTTGGTGGGTCTGGGGATGGAACCCAGGGACATTCTACCTCCAAGCTATACCCCCTGCCCTATTTTTTATTCTTTATTTTGAAACCGGGTCCTCCCAGAATTTTCTCCCTGCCTTCCTGAGAGTGCGGTTGCCCCCGGTTCTGATTTTTGGATGCTTCAGGCTAGAAAGATGGTAAAGTTTTGTCCATGGGAGTTGCCCGTGAAGCAGAAACCCACCCCAGGCTGCTCTTTTTTCCCATGTGGCTCCTCTTCAAAATCGGCTTCTGTTCTCTCTCCAGAGCCTTTGGGTCGTTGGTTTTTGTATTTCCTTCCAGTTTCTAGTTATCTGAGGGAGGCTGAGCCTTTAGGAGCTGGTTCAGCTCTACTCGAAGTAGAACCAGCTGCTTAGCTTTGAAGCAGAGGGAGGGATGCTCGATCCGGCCTTTGTTTGAAAGTTCAACACAAGAAGGCTAGACCAGTGGATGGACAGGTGGAGAGATTAGTTGAGGGTGGTTACTAGTTAGTCTTGACATGATTAAAAATGTTAGCAATGGTACTAGGGATGGAACCCAGGGGCCTTCTACCTCCAGGCTACACTCCCAGACCTATTTTATATTTTTTATTTGTAAACAGGGTCTCTTTAAACCAGCAGAGGCTGGCTTTGAACCTGTGCGATCCTTCTGTCTCAGTCTCCTAAGCGCGGGGATTACAAGCGTGTGCCATCACGCCCGGCTCAGCAACATACATATTTTGAAAGGCCATTTGTGTGTGTGTGTGTGTGTGTGGTACAGGGGATGGAACCCAGGGACATTCTACCTCCGAGCTACACCCCCAGCCCTATTTTTTATTCTATTATTATTATTATTGTTGTTGTTATTATTATTATTATTATTATTATTATTATTATTATTGTGGTCCTGGTGATGGAACCCAGGGGCATTCTACCTCCAAGCTCCACCCCCAGCCCTATTTTTTATCCTTTATTTTGAAACAGGTTTTCACTGAGTTCCAAAGGGCCTCACTAGGTAGCTGAGGCTGGCTGCGAACCACAACCTTCCTGTGTCAGCCTCCCAAATGCTTAGATTCCAAGTGTGCACCATCATACCTGGCTTATTCTTTATTTTGAAACAGGTTCTCACTGAGTTGCAAAGGGCCTCACTAAGTAGCTGAGGCTGTGCACGAACCTCCTGCCTTGGCCTCCCAAACACTGGGATTCCAAGTGTGCGCCATCACACTGGCTTTGAAAGGCTTTGTGTGTGTGTGTGGGGGGGGGGGGTCTGAGGATGGAACCCAGAGGCATTTGACCTCCGAGCTACACCCCCTGCCCTATTTTTTATTCTTTATTTTGAAACCGGCTCTCGCTGAGTTGCAAAGGGCCTCACTAAGTAGCTGAGGCTGTCCCCGAATCGCGATCCTCCTGCCTCAGCCTCCCGAATGCTGGGATTCCAAGCGTGCGCCACCACACCCGGCTTTGAAAGGCCATTTTAATAAAAAGAACTCAGTGGTATTCAGGCACAGGCTCTAGGGATAGAGGAGAGGAGGAGGGAATTGTATATGATTTCATGATGGCGTGTGGGTAGAATCAGGGTCCGTATGGCCTTCCGTGGGCTGACTGGGCTCAGTGGTGGCACCTCTCTCTGGACTGTTAAGGGCACGAGATTGGGGATAAAGGCTAAGATGCAATGGCTGGCTGGTGGATGACCAGCCACTGCTGACTCTGCAATGCTCCAAGCTGAGGCTGAGGGGAGAGGAAACGAAGCCGCCCCGGGAGGATTGTAACGGGCCACAGCTGCCGGTGCTAAGCCATTCGCATGTTTTACCCCATAACATGCCTGTGATTTCAGGGCTTGGGAGGCTGAGCCGGGGGAACGGCAGGTTCACAGCCAGCCTCAGCAACTTAGCAAGACCCCGTTGCAAAACTAAAACGGGGCTGGGATGTAGCGCAGAGGCAGATGCGCCCTGGAATTAATCCCAGCATCACCAAAATCACCCTGCGCACAGCACCCCAGGAGATAGATTCCGTTATGTCCCCAGGCGCCAAGAAGCTAATCGTCTTCCGCAAAGTTGCCCGTGTGGGAAGTGGTACCATGGGGTCCAAACCCTGTGCCCTGCCAAGCTTCACTTCTGCATCCTTCCAGGAGGGTGGAAAGGGCCCGAGGACCCAGCAGTTGGTGATAAACGACCACGAAAGAAGCAGTTATTAAGCCATTTTTCTTACGTGTGGAGAAAAAAAGAAAGAAAAGTAGGGGACCTAGGAGGCCAAGACTGGAGGATCGTGGTTCGTGAACAGCCTCAGCTACTTAGTGAGGCCCTTTGCAACTCAGTGAGACCCTGTTTCAAAAGAAAGAATAAAAAAATAGGGCTAAGGGTGGCTCTCAGAGGTAGAATGCCCCTGGGTTCAATCCCTAGTACTCCCCTGCAAAAAATTTAGAGATACTTGCCCCCCCCAAAAGGACACTCAAATTCTTCTGTCTTGTACTGAATTTCAGTCTAAGTGCTAGAAAGATCTTAGAAATCTTTTTCTTTTGTGGTGCTGGGGATGAAACCCAAGGGCATTCTACCTCTGAGCTACACCCCCAACCCTAGTTTTTACTCTTTATTGTGAAACAGGGTCTCACATGGGCCGGGCGTGGTGGCGCATGCTTGTAATCCCCGCGCTTGGGAGGCGGAGACAGGAGGATTGTGCAGGTTCGAAGCCAGCCGCGCTGGCTTAAAAGACCCTGTTTCCAAAAAAAAAAAAAGTATAAAATAGGTCTGGGAGTGTAGCCCGAGGTACAAGGGCTTCCAGGAACCCCAGTACCACCAAAAAAAAGAAAAAAGAAACGGTCTCACTGAGTTGCGGAGGGCCTCACTAAGTAGCTGAGGCTGGCCTCGAACCGCGATCCTCCTGTCGCAGCCTCCCGAATGCTGAGATTACAACCGTGCTCCACCGCGCCCAGCTCCTTACAAACCTTTAGCCCCAAGCCAAGAAGGGTATGATACTTCATGGTGGGTCAGGGAGGGGCGGGTGGACGACAGACAGAAGCAGGGCCGACTGGACGCTGATTCCTTCTTCCCCTGCAGGTGAACGAGCAGATGAGGCTGACAGTGCTGGCCCAGGATTTCATCACAGTTACCTTCACGTCCCTGAATGAGTCCGTGACACTCACGGTAACCGCCGAAAACTGTCCCCACATGATGGCGCATGAGAAGCGGGTAAGACGCAGCCGAGGGTGGGGCCTCCAGGGCTCGCCCTCCTTCCTCAGGGCCTTTGCTCTAGCTCGACGCCCCCTCCCAGCCAAGGTCTGACCTTAGAGCCACCTTCTCTGTGAAAGTTTCATTATCATTTAGGAGCCTTTCAGTCGTAAGTGGCAGAAATCAGAGCTGACCTGCTTAAACATCCCTCTCCCATGTAGCCGGACCCTGTTTCAAAATAAAGAATAAGCCGGGCGTGGCGGCGCACGCTTGTCATCCCCGCTCTTGGGAGGCAGAGACAGGAGGATCGCGCAGGTTTGAAGCCAGTCGTGCTGGCTTAGGAGGCCCTGTTTCCAAATTAAAATATAAAAATAGGTCTGGGAGTGTAGCCCGGAGGTAGAAGGGCTTCCAGGAACCCCAGTACCACCAAAATGAATGAATGAATGAATGAATGAATGAATGAGTGAATGAATAAAAAATAGGGCTGAGGGTATAGCTCAGAGGTAGAATGCCACTGGGTCAATCCCCAGTACTGCAAAAAACAAAACAAAACAAAAATAATAATAAGAAGAAAATGGAGCAGTAGTTGCAGAGACCCTTTATACATTCTTCTGTGCACTTTGTTTGGGCACTTGGCAGTGAACCCAGGGCCATTCTACCTCCAAGATACACGCCCACCCTTATTTAAAAAAATTTTTTTGCAGTCCCTGGGGATTGAATGTCTCTGAGGATTGAACCCAGGGACATTCTACCTCTGAGCTACACACCTAACCCCATTTTTTATTCTTTTTCTTTTCTTTTTGTGGTACTGGGGGTGGAACCCAGGGGCTTTCTACCTCCGGGCTCTACTCCCAGACCTACTTTATATTTTATTTGGAAAAAGGGTCTCACCAAGTTGCTGAGAGCCTCGCTAAGTAGCTGAGGCTGGCTTCGAACCTGTGTGATCCTCCTGTCTCAGCCTCCCAAGCGCAGGGGTTACAAGTGTGCGCCACCACGTCCGGCGTTTATTTTTTATTCTTTATTTTGAAACAGAGTCTCACTAAGTTGAACAGGGCCTCACTAAGTAGCTGAGGCTGGCCACGAACCTATGATCCTCCTATCTCAGCCTCTCAAGTACTGGGATTACCTAGTGGTGGCTCTACCTCTGAACCACACCCACAACCTAATTTATTTTATTTATTTATTTTTTGTGGTACTGGGGATGGAGCCCAGGAGCATTCTAACTCTGAGTGACAATTCCAGCCCTATTTTTAATTCTTTATTTGGAAACAGGGTCTCACTGAGTTGCAGAGGGCCTCACTAAGTAGCTGAGGCTGGCCGTGAACCTCGATCCTCCTGTCTCAGCCTCCCAAATGCTGGGATGACAAGTGTGCGCCACCACGCCTGGCTCCTAATTTATTTTTTAATTTGAAACAGGGTTTCACTAAGTTGCACAGGGCCTTCTTAAATCGCTGACGCTGGCATCAAATCTGTGATCCTCCTCTCTCAGCCTTCCAAGTACTGAGATCCCAGCCCCTTCTGTGGAGTCTTTTTTAAAGTTTTTTGGTTTTGAAACAGGGTCTTACTAGGTTTCTCAGGGTCTCAACCCGATGCTAAGGCTGGTCTTGAACCGGCGATGCTCCTGTCTCGTCTTCACAAGCACTGGGATTACAGGTGTCCAGCCCATCCAGCCTTAACACACTCTGCTCTGTGTGTGTGCTCATCTGGGGCTGGTTCCTTAGCTACTTAGTGAGGCCCTCCACAACTTAGTGAGACCCTGTTTCAAAATAGAGAATAAAAAATAGGGCAGGGGGTATGGCTTGGAGGTCAAATGCCCCTGGGTTTCATCCCAGACCTGCCAAAATAAAATAAAAATACATTTTAATTATATATGATATATATTTTATATTATATAGATACCTTTATACTTATATATTTATACATGAATATATATTTACATTTAAATATAAATACATATTTACTTTTTTTTTGGTGGTACTGGGAGTGGAACCCAGGGGCTTTTCTACCTCTGGGCTATACTCCCAGACCTATTTTGTATGTTATTTGGCAACAAGATGTCACTAAGCTGCTGAGAGCCTCACTAAGTAGCTGAGGCTGGCTTCAAAGCTGTGCAATCCTCCTGCCTCAGCCTCCCAAGCGTGGTGATTAGAAACGTGGGCCACCACGCTTGGCTAAATATATATTTAATATTTAATATATTTAATTTTTATATTATATATTAATAAATTCAATTTTTAAATGTTTAATATATTTAATTTTATATATGGCCAGGGGTATAGCTCAAAAGCAGAATGCCCCTGGGTTTCATTCCCAGTAGGAAAAAAAAAGAGGAAGAAGAAAAGGATAGAGTCCCACAATCCCCTTCGAGGGCATGCCCCCATGACCTAAAGATCTCCCAGAAGGCCCCATTTCCTAAAGGACCACCTTCCAGTAGTGCCACCTGAAGGACCGGGGGCCAGGCAGCATCCAAACTATATCATGGCCGGGCGCGGTGGCCACTCTTGTCATCCCCGCGCTTGGGAGGCGGAGACAGGAGGATCGCACAGGTTTGAGGCCAGCTACACTGGCTTAAGAGACCCAGTTTCCAAATAAAATATAAAAATAGGTCTGGGAGGGTAGCCCAGAGGTAGAAGGGTTTCCAGGAACCCCGTACCACCAAAAAATAAAAATAAAAACAAACTGTATCATGGCCCCCGCTCTCTAGGAGTCCAGCGGAGGAGACGGGCGCAGGCACGGTACCTGCCTGAAGTGCTAACTTCTGTGCTGCAGCTGCAGAGAGAGCGTGTTGGGAGTTGAGGCAGGGGCTATTAATCGGGAAAACCCTCCGAGCAGGGACGGCTGAGTCAGGCCTGAGCCACTGGGCTGAGAGGGCAAGGGACGTGCTCCGGGGGGAAAGGCGCACACCTTCAAAGCGGAGCGAGCCCGGCCATCGCCGAGTGGGCGGCCAGCTGCTCCCGGCCCCGCGGGTCACTGCCGCCCTCGCCTCCCTCCAGCAGACCCGCAGAATCAGCCGCGTGGACGAGAACATGACAAAGATGAGCCGCTCTCTGGTGGAGATCAAGAAGCGCTTTCAGAAGACGGCGACTCAGTTCAGGAACTCTGTCTTGTTGGCCGCAGGTGAGGAGGCAGAAAGGTGCGGGTGAAGGGCTCGCCGCCGGTGCTGGCCCCAGTGCTGGCCGCCTGTCCCCAGGTTCAGCTCTTCGCCATCCCCATAGAAGACAAACACAGCAGTCGCCTCCCCGGCCCGTCACCTGCCTCGGCTCTTGGCCCATAGAACACCCCAGGCCCTGCCGTGTCTTTGTCTCTCCTGCAGTGCTGGTGGGTCTGGAAACAAGGGGACTCCAACTCCTTATCACCCCTGGCCTCTCTGGGGAGTTATGTCTTATCCCTAGAGACAGTACAGTGGTCCTCCGCTGGGTTCCCATAGCCTTTATATACACTGTTGTGACGATTTTCTTATTTGCCCATCTTCTCTGCCCCTCTGCGAGGGATCCTCAGAGGCAGGGAGCCCTGTCTTGGGTTGTCTGTCTATGCCCAGCATGCTCATTCAATAAATGTTTAGAAAGCAGGGCGCGGTGGCGCACACTTGTGATCCCAGTACTTGGGAGGCTGAGACAGGAGGATCGCGGTTCGAGGCCAGCCTTAGCTACTTAGTGAGGCCCTCTGCAACTCAGTGAGACCCTATTTCCAAAAAATAAAGAATGAAAAATAGGGATGGGTGTGTAGCTTGGAGGTAGAATGCCCCTGGGTTCCATCCCTAGTACTACAGAGGGGGGGGGGGAGAGAGAGAGAGAGATGGCGCACGCTTATAATCCCCGTGCTTGGGAGGCTGAGACAGGAGGATCGTGCAGGTTCAAAGCCTGCTGCACTGGCTTAAAAGACCCTGTTTCCAAATTTAAAAAAAAGCCCGGAGGTAGAAAGGTTCCATCCCTATTACCACCAAAATAAATAAATAAATAAATAAATAAATAAATAAATAAGAGAGAAAAAAGAAAGATCGATCAATAGATAGATAGATAGATAGAGTGAGTGGCTTCAACCTGGAGCCATGGATGGGTTCTCAGGAAGGAAGGATGCCGAGCCAGGGATGCAGGTTGAGTGCTGTGGACAACCCGAAGCTGAGAAAGGCGAGCCCTCTGGGAAACGTGAGCTCGCAGCTGGGTCTTGGATGAGACCTGGGTCTTGCACGGGGCCTGCACTTACTGACCCCAGACTGTAACAGGATTGGGGCAGCGTGCTGGACACGGAGAAGGCTGGCCGCCTAGCGGAGACTCCGCAGGGGGAGAGGGGGGAGCGAGGCTGTCATGACAGGCTCCTGGGTTGGAGCCCAGCTGGGAGGGAAGGGCAACGCCGCGCCTTCCTGTCTTCCGTTCGCAGGTCTGATCACCATAGACTATCCCACGAAGAAGGCTTCGCACGTGGGAGACGGTTCACGATCCCAGCCAGCCCGACCAGAATCTTTGCTTGAGGTGTCTGGGAAGGAGGAAGAGACTGAGCTGGTGTCCCTGAGCCCTGCTCGGGAGAAGAGCAGGGTCCAGGTCAAAGTCCAGGTCAAAGCCGCGGTCTCGCCCAGGTTGGCTTCGTCTGTCCCCCCGTTTCTTTCTCCTGTAATAACGTAGTCAGAATCTGAAAACCAAGCCCTGCACCTCAGGAGCTGAGGTCCTAAGGGCGGGAAAGGCAGGAGGGAAACACAGTAACAAAGGAAGTCATTTCAGACTGTGGTCAGGACTAGGAAGCAAAAATACCAGGGACATGTGCTGCTGAGGGGGACTCAGCCCAGGGGCACCGCGCCTCTAAGCGACACCCCAGCCCTTTATTATTTTGAAACGGGGCCTCACTAAGTTGCTGAGGCTGTCCTTGAGCCTGTGAGCCTCCTGTCTCAGCCTCCCAAGTACTAAGATTATAGGCGTGCACTATCATGCCTGGCTCTACTTAAATATTTTTTAATAATTTTTTTTGGTACTGGGAGATGGAACCCAGGAGCATTCTACCTCTGAGCTACACCTCCAGCCCTAATTTTTGTTCTTTATTTGGAAACAGGGTCTCACTGCGTTGCAAAGGGCCTCACTAAGTAGCTGAGGCAGTCTGTGAACTGCGATCCTCCTGCCTCAGCCTCCCGGAATGCTGGGATTACAAGCGTGCGCCACCATGCCTGGCTTCCTTTGATTATTTTCTACTGTTTCTATTTCTTTTTCTGGTGGTAGTAGGAATGAATCCAGGGGCATTTTACTCCCGAGCCAGATCCCCAGCCCTATGTATGTATGTATGTATGTATGTATGTATGTATGTATCTGTCTGTCTATCTATTTTTTGTGTGTGGTACTAAGGATTGAACCCAGGGACATTCTACCTTTGAGCTCTACCCCAGCCCTGTTTTATTTTTATTTGGAAACAGGGTCTCACTTGGTTGATGAGAGTCCCACTACTTGAAGTGGGGTTGGGGATATAACTCAGTGGAACAGCCTTTGCGTAGCGTGCGTGAGGCCCGGTGTTGTTCAATCCATAATAGAGGAAGGGATGAGGAAGGGAGGGAGGAAGGAAGGAAGAAGGAAAGGGAAATGGGGAGGAGGGAGCATCAGACTCGCTGGCAGTGGAGGGCAGGGCCGATGGTCCGATTCTGGGCGTGTCTTGAATGTGATTGGACAGGCTCACAGGTGGATAGAGGGATGCAGGATGTGGAAGAAAGAAGATAAGGACCACTCTACCGAGCTCACTGACCAAGGGGTGGATGAACGAGTCATTGGTGCTCACTCCCTTTTAGCACCTGAGAACGCAGATGCTCAGGGAGACGCAGGAATCTTACCCAGGGCGGGGCTGCACCTCTTAGTGAGGCTGGGCTGGCATCAGCCTGGGTCTTTGTTCATCGGGTACCCACCCGCTCAGGACCCCTGCCACTGTCCTCCTCCTTGCAGAGGGAAGGTCCAGGAGATGCGCAGCCCCACCAGGTGGGCGCCCTCGCCCTCCGACTGCCCGCTGGTGCTGCGGAAGCTCATACGCAAGGAAGACATCCGTACGGGCTGCAAGTGCGTGGTGAAGGTCCCCACGGTGTCTGACGTGGAGCTGGAGCGCTTCCTGGCCGCACCCCGAGACCCCAGCCAGGTGCTGGTGTTTGGGATCATCTTGGGCCAGAACCCCACAGGCACCGGGTATCTGCAGTGGGTGCTGGACACGCTGTATCGCCATCAGCAGCAGGGCCGGGCCTCGCCCTGCATCCAGGTTGGTCCTGGGCCCAGTGAGGAGGCCCTGCAGGCCAGGGGGAGGGAGGAGGCAGACCCTCAGTGCTAGCAGTGGCTGAACACCTGACCATGAGGCCACCTGCCTTCTGGTGCTTTACTCCCCAGAACCGTTGCACGTGATGTCTGCAACAGTTAGCAGGACACCTAGACACACTTGGGAATAAGAAGCAGATAAAACCACCATAATAAGGGCAGCTCAGCAGCCACGTTAATGGCTCGGTGCCTTCCAGAGAGAAGGGGAAAGAGACCCTCTGTGGGGGCGCACGCTTGTAATCCTGGTGCTTGGGAGGCTCGGACAGGAGGATCACAGGTTCAAGGACAGCCTCAACAACAACTCCACAACTTGGTGACACCCTGTTTCAAAATAAAATAGGGCTGGTGGTGTAGCTCAGACATGGAATGTCCCTGGGTTCATTTCCCAGCAACACACACACACACACACACACACACACACACACACACACACACGGTGGGGAAAGACCAGCTGTACTCTGAACTGACCCGCCCTTACCTTGAGGTATGGGATCAACTTAGGTTCCTGCACTGGATTTGTTTTGGTGGTCCTGGGGGTGGAACCCAGGGGCTCTCTACCTCCAGGCTATACTCCCAGACCTATTTTCTATTTTATTTGGGAACAGGGTCTCACTAAGTTGCTGAAAGCCTTACTCAGTAGCTGAGGCTGGCTTCGAACCTGTGCGATCCTCCTGTCTCAGCCTCCCCCCCTCCCCCAGCCTGCACTGGATTTTAAGGACTGGAAGAGGTCCAGGGGGAGCCAGGGGTGGAAGAATCCTCTGTGTAGAATATAGACTCTTAAATCCAGAAGCAGGTGCACTAGAAACATGTTTCCCGTCTTCAGGCTTCTGCCCGTCCTCCCAGGGCACGGAGCATCACGTTATGCAGCCTCAGACCCAGGCTAATGGGTGTCCCCTGTGCTGATGGTCCAGTGAGGGCCTTCCCCATCCAGGGCTCTGGGCAGACCCAGGGACACCCGCTGCGGACGGTCTTGGGCATTGTGCATGCAGGGCCTGGGGAGGGTGAGCCAAGGGCAACTTCTGGACGTGGGGTGAGGACTCCTGCATCTCCATCCTGGCAGTGCCATCACGACCCCTACCGCCTGCTGCGGTACGATCTGGACGGCCCCCTGCAGAAGGACCCGCCACTGCTGGTGAAGAAGTGTGCCGTGGTGCCCGGGATGATTCTGGTGAGCAGGGACTGGCCACCCGGCGCCAGCAGCTGCAGTCTCAGCACCCACATCCCCGAGGAGCCCGAGCAGGAAGATGGAGGGGCTGGGCCCGGGGCTCCTCTCTCTCCCCACCCAGCACCAGCTCGCAGAGCTGTGCCTGGAACTCCGCCTGACCCCCACGGCCGAGAGGTGCATTGCAGAAACATGCTCAGCCAGGCGGTGGGGCCTGCCTGAGATCCCAGCACTGGAGGCTGAGACAAGAGGGTCGCAGGTCCAGGCCAGCCCGGGCAACTAAGTGAGGCTCTGTCTCAGAATAAAAAATTAAGAACTGGGCCGAGCGTGGTGGTGCACGCTTGTCATCCCCGCGCTTGGGGGGCAGAGACAGGAGGATCGTGCAGGTTCAAAGCCAGCCGCGCTGGCTTCAGAGACCCTGTTTCCAAATAAAAATATTAAGAAAATAGGTCTGGGAGTGTAGCCCGGAGGTAGAAGGGCTTCCAGGAACCCCAGTACCACCAAAAAAAAAAAAAAAAAAAAAGAACTGGGCGTGTAGCTCAGTAGTTGAGTGCCCCTGTATTTAGTCTCTGGTAACACATATACACACAGAGGAAGGGAAGGAGGGAAGAAGGAAGGAAGGAAGGTGGGTGGGTGGGTAGGTTGGTTGGTTGGTTAGTTACTATTGAAAACTTAGAAAATACAGTTTAGAAAATAGTGCTTTCCAAAGCCGGGCTTGGTGCTGCACGCTTGTAATCCCAGTACTTGGGAAGCTGAGACAGGAGGATCCAGGTTTGTGGCCAGCCTTAGCTACTTAGTGAGGCCCTCTGCAACTTAGTGAGAACTTGTTTCACAATAAAGAATAAAAAATAGGGCTAGGGGGTGTAGCTCAGAGATAGAATGTTCCTGGGTTCCATCCCTAGAAGGAAGGAAGGAAGGAGAGAAAGATAGAAAAAGAAAGAAAGAAAGAAAATGCTTTCCTCTTATCCAACGTGTGTGTGTGTGTGTGTGTGTGTGTGTGTGTGTGTGTGTGTGTGGTACTGGGGATGGAACCCAGGGGCATTCTACCTCCGAGCTACACCCTCTCCCCTATTTTTTTATTCTTTATTTTTGAAACAGGGTCTCACTGAGTTGCAGAGGGCCTCACAAAGTAGCTGAGGCTGACCATGAACCGGGATCCTCCGGTCTCAGCCTCCCAAATGCTGGGATGGCAAGCGTGCGCCACCACGCCTGGTTCCAACACCTAATTTTTAACCACGGGGCAAGAGTCCATCATTTTCTCTCTTTATATTATTTTTGTTAGATACTTGGGCCTGCCTTCCTTTCTTTGCTTGCCCTGTGCGCCCCCGACCCCTTTATCAAATAGTGCTGTGCTGTATGCCCTGCAGAGAGGCTCTGGCCAGTCATCTGCATGCTGGACAGATGCCCAGAGGGCAGGAGTAAGGCGTTGGCTCCCGGGGCCCTCACTGTATGAGAGGCGCTGAAGGGTGTACCCCTAAGAGGTTAGAAACAGATGGGGGTCAGACAGCTGAGGGAGTAGGGGAGCCTTCCGGGCAGGGTTAGGGTAATGTAACATTTGAACAGGTTGGCTTAGCGGGGGACAAAGGCTGGGCTGGTGGCGCTGTCTTCTAAGTTGGGGGGCTGGGGCAGGGCCAGGCCCAGCCTCACCTCCTTAGGCAAATGGGGTAGGACAGCCCCCGCTGCTGCCACCAAAGGCCTGCACCTCACACCAGCCCACCGGCCCACCAGTACGCTGAGGGCCTCCCCTGTCCTGTCTCCTTCTCGTCTGCTACAGATGTTTGCCGGGGGGAAGCTCCTTTTTGGGGGGCATGTTTTGAATGGATACGGCTTAAGCAAGCAGAATCTGTTGAAACAGATCTCACGGGCTCAACAGGACTGCAAGATGGGCTACTTTCTGCCAGACGACTATAAATTCAGGTAAAGCAAGACATGAGTTGGGCATGGTGGAACACGTGTCATCCCAGTACTTGGGAGGCTGAGACAGGAGTAGCCAGGCCTGGTGGCACATGCTCATAATCCCGGTACTTGGGAGGCCGAGGCAGGATGGTTGGAGGTTCAGATTCAGCCTTAGCAACTTAGCAAGGCTCTCCACAACTTACTGAGACCTTGTTTCAATATATTAATTAAAGCTGGACATGGTGGCTCACACCTGTAATCCCAGTACTTGGGAGGCTGAGACAGGACGATGCAGGTTCATAGCCAGCCTCAGCTACATGGTTAGGCCTTCTGCAACTTAGACCTTGTTTCAAAACAAAACCAAAAAATCCAGCTGGGGATGTAGCTCAGAGGTAGAATGCCCCTGGGTTCAATCCCCAGCACCACAAAAAGAAAAATTAATTAGTTAGTTAATTAATTAGGGCTGAGAGTATAGCTCAAAGTTAGAAGACCCCTGGGTTCAATCCCAGTACCATAAACTAACAAACAAATAACTAAATAAATAATTGGGCTTGGAGTACCATACACATAGATGAAAGGAGAATAGCTTTTTCTATTTTTTTTAATTTATTTTTTGGTGGTCCTGGGGTTCCTGGAAGCCCTTCTACCTCTGGGCTACACTCCCAGACCTGTTTTTACATTTTTTATTTGGTAACAGGGTCTCCTAAGCCAGCGCGCGCGGCTGGCTTCGAACCTGCACGATCCTCCTGTCTCTGCCTCGCAAGCGCGGGGATTACAAGCGTGTGCCACCATGCCTGGTGCTTTTTCTCTTTAATAGTGAAAGGCAGCCTACAGCCAGTTGTAGTGGCGCACACTTGTCATCCCAGTACTTGGGAGGCTGAGACAGGAAGATCCCAGGTTTGCGGCCAGCCTCAGCTACTTCATAAAGCCCTCTGCAACTGTAAAAAGAATAAAAAATGGAGCTGGGGGTGTAGGTCGGAGGTAGAATGCCCCTGGGTTTCATCTCCAGTACTGAAGAAGAAAAAAAAAAGGCAGCCTGTGTCTCTGCTACAGTGGGAAGGGGTAGTGAAAAGGCAGCCTGTGCCTCTGCCTACAGTGGGAAGGGGTGGGGAAAAGGCAGCCTGTGCCTCTGCCACAGTGGGAAGGGGTGGGGAAAAGGCAGCCCGTGCCTCTGCTACAGTGGGAAGGGGTGGGAAAAAGGCAGCCTGTGCCTCTGCCACAGTGGGAAGGGGTGGGGAAAAGGGCTTCGCCATCCCTAGTAGCGTGGTGGCCTGGGCAGACCATGTGCCTTCTCGCTGCCTCAGCGTCTCTGTTGGGGATAGAAGTCTAGGGATCCTTTCACTGGATCGAGTTGTAGGGATTAAGTAAGTCAGCACGTGCCCCTCACTATTATCCCCTGAGAGATTGCTAGCTATAGTTGTTAGGAATAGAATCATCACTCAGATAAGTCCTGGTCCTTCATTCGTTATCTCCAAGGGTTCTAAAGGGCTTAACATTATGGCTACAACCATTTTCAATAATTTTCAAGAAACGCTAGACAAAGAATCCCAAAACCAGAGACGTAAATAGGAACTAGACGCGTACACAGATGGTCTAGGCTCTTGAACGTGGAACGGGGCAGATTTCCAAAAGAATACACCAGTAGACCTGCACCGGCTTCCAGAATAGCCTCTTAGGTAGGTAGATGGCTTGCCCGTCCATGGGGATCAAAGGAACGGAATCTTTACAAGAAAACGTTGCTACGACAGCTGCTCCTGTGATCCCCCGGTGAAACAAACCACCCCGAGCTTTGTGGTATAAAACACAATGGTCTGCCCTTATTTTCTTCAGAGTCCTGGGCTCATCTGCTGTTGTGGCTGGGCAGGGGTCTCACTTGCAGTTGTAGTCAGAAGTTGGAGGCATTGCGTTACCCCAAAGGCTTGCTCATTCCCAGACCTGGGGGCCCGTGGGGGCTGCAGCCGTATCACCTGCCGGTGGCTGCTCCAGGTAGCCTGGTCCCACGAGCCAGAGAGAAGCTGTCTTATCTTCTGTGGCCTAGCCCTACATGCAGCTTCGAAGTCCCTAGACCCAGCCCGCAATCAGCGGAGGGGAATTAGAGTCTATCTATCAATAGGAGACGCACGCCAAAGAATTTGTAGACCTTCTCTCTCTCTCTGTGTGTGTGTGTGTGTGTGTGTGTGTGTGTGTGTGTGTGGTACTGAGGATTGAACCCAGGGGCATTCTAACCTCTGAGCGGCACCCCCCGCCCTATTTTTTTTTAAACATAGCCTCACTAAGCAGCTGAGGCTAGCTGCGAACCTGCAATCCTCCTGTCTCAGCCTCCCAAATACTAGTATTACAAGTGTGCCCGGCTGCACTGTGTTTTATATTTTATTTATTTATTTATTTATGTTTATTTAAGGTACTGGGGGTGGAACCCAGGGACATTCTACCTCTGAGTTGCACCCCCAGCCCTATTTTTTATTCTTTAGTTTGAAACAGGGTCTCACTGAGTTGCAGAGGGCCTCACTAAGTAGCTGAGGCTGTCCGCGAACCGCGATCCTCCCATCTCAGCCTCCCGGATGCTGGGAATGCAAGTGTGTGCCACCATGCCTGGCATAACTGCACTCTTCACTTGGTATTACGATATGGCTCATACCAGTCACCGGGGCTTAGGGCCCACCCTACCCGAGTATGACCTTGTGTCAACTAATTACATCGGCAGGGACTCTGTTTTCAATTAAGGTCACATGCCAGGGTGCTGAGGGCTCAGATGTCAACAAGTGTGCTCTGGGGGACACAGTCGGCCCTCAGTGCCCGCGCGATGACGTTACTCCCTCGGCCTCCGGTCTCCTCATCTTTGCCCTACAGACAGAAACCTTCGTTGACCTGCAGGCATTGGCCGTGGTCGGTGTTGGGTGTGCAGATCTAGCCAGCACACGAGGGCTAATGCAGCCCTTAACAGAAGCCAGGGACGCCGACCTCCAGCCGCCAGGGCGGTCCATTCGCTCCTGGCCACCGTTAGGAGAAGTATTGATGCCTGTCTCTCTAAGAGGCTGAAGGGGCAAGAGGAGCACGCCCTGGCCCCCAGCATCTTTTGCTGAGCCCTGCCCTTCCCTTTCTCCCCCAATCCAGTGCCTCCACCTCTGTCCTGAGGCTGGAGGATCTTGACTCAGCTAAAAAAGCCATATCCGAAGACCTTGAAGGAATCTTCTCCTCAATGGCCTTGGGAGACAAGATGGACAAAGATTCCTATCTCCACATCGACACAAAGTAGGTGACCACGCTGGCCTGGGCCCCGTGGAACAGGCATGGCTCCAAGTGGGGTCCCCGGCTCTGCCACAGGCGCCCCAAACCACGCACAGGCTGCTGCTTTTGTAGCAAGACTCTACAGCCCAGACCTGAGTCTAGAAGGGTCGGGACTGCCTCCCTGTCTCCCTTCCAGAAACTTGTGAGGCCCGTCAAAAGATGACTCACAGCTGGGCACGGTGGTGCACACCTGTACCTCCCAGTACTTAGGAGGCTCAGACAGGAGGATAAAATAGGGTGGGGCCGGGCATGGTGGGCATGCTTTGAATCCCCGCGGAGACAGGAGGATCGCGCAGGTTTGAAGCCAGCCACGCTGGCTTAAGAGACCCTGTTTCCAAATAAAAATATAAAATAGGTCTGGGCGTGTAGCCTGGAGGTAGAAGGGTTTCCAGGAACCCCATTACCACCAAAATAATAATAACAACAACAACAACACAATAAACTAAAAAACTAAAAATAAAAAATAGGGTGGGGGTGTAACCCGGAGATAGATGGCCCCTCGCTTCCATCCCCAGTACTAAAAAAAAAAAAAAAAAAAAAAAAAAAAAAAAAAAAAAAGGCAGCCTCTGCCTCCAGTGGGTGAGGGGAGTGAAAAGGGGCTTGCTATCCCTAGTAGCTTGGTGGCCTGGGCTAGGGTGTCCCTGGATTCAATCCCCAGTGCTCAGAAAAAGAAAACAAAAAGAGCCTGGCGCCGTGGTGCGCACGCTTGTCATCCCTGTGCCTGGGAGGCTGAGACAGGAGGATCGCAGGTTCGAAGCCAGCCTCAGCTACTTAGGGAGGCTCTCTGCAACTTAGACCCTGTTTCAAAATAAAGAATAAAAAATAAAGCTGGGCTTGGTGGCATGAGCTTGTAATCCCAGCACTTGGGAGGCTGAGAAGGGAGGATTACAGGTTCCAAGCCAGCCTCAGCTACTTAGTGAGGCTCTCAGCAACTAACTCAGTGAGACTTTGTTCCAAATAAAGTATAAATTAGGTCAGGAGTATAGCCTGGAGGTAGAAAGCCCCTGGGTTCTATCCCTAGTACCACACACATAAAAAGAATAAAAAATAGGGCTGGGGATGTAGCTCAGAGGTAGAATGCCCCTGGGTTCCATCTCCAGTACCACAGAAAGAAAGAAAGAAAGAAAGAAAGAAAGAAAGAAAGAAAGAAAGAAAGGAAGGAAGGAAGGAAGGAAGGAAGGAAGAAAGGAGTCCACTAAACTAGTGGAGGTGACAAGGGAATAGATCTTGAGTTCTGCAAAACTTGCATTTCTCAGGAAGACAGCAAAGCAAACCTATGGACAGGTAGAGTGCTTATAGGCATTGGCTGGCCCCAGGTGCAGCCACACCCAGGCCGCCTCAGCCAGGCCAGGGAGAGAGCGGGAGGGCGGGCTCTGGCTCTGCTCAGACAAGCGCTTCCCGCCCAGCCGCACCCATTTGCTTCTCTGTACTCTGATACTTAGGTTAAAGGAGCCTGGACTGGATCTGCGTCCTTCCAACGAAACCAGGAGGGACAGTAAGAGGGCCCCCCCTTCCTGGAAGAAAGAGACTCCCAAGAAGTGACAGCAGCCGCCGCGCCACAGAGGCCCTTCCCCGCGCCTGCCCAGCCGCCCCCCACCCCTCAATAAACAGGCGTGCCTCTGGCGTCAGGGAGGCAGCGTCGTGGGTAGACTGAGGCAGGCCTGCTCTTTCTGGCCCCTCCGAGGCCAGAGGCCCTGGGCAGCCCTGGCCCAGGCCGGGCCCTTGGAAACCCGCTTCCCGTACCTCAGGCTTCCTCTGGGGCCCCCAAGGGAACAAGGGGGCCGAGCTGGGCAACGTGGTGAGCCTGGGGAGCCTCGGAGGAACCAGGCGGTGTCCGCTGGCCTCCACGGGAGGGAGCAGGGCCAGCCTCTGGCTGGGGCGGAAAAGATGGGGAGAGAGAAAAGAAAGAAGAGGGCGATAAAGAGAGGAGGCGGAACAAACGGGAGACAGAGAAGGAGGGAGGAGGAGGAAGAGGAAAAAGAGTAGGAGGAGGAGGGGGGGAAGAGGGAGAGGAAAGGAGGAGGAAGAGGAGGAGGAGGAGGGGAGGAAAGGAGGAGGGAGGAAGAGGAGAAGGGGGAAGAGGAAGAGGAGAAAGGAGGAGGAGGAGGAAGAGGAATAAGGGGGAGGAAAGGAAAAGGAGGGGGAGGAGGAGGAAGAGGAGAAGAGGAAGAGGAGAAAGAAGGAGGGAGAGGAAAGGAGGAAGAAGAAAAGGAGGGGGAGGAAAAGGAAGAAAATGAAAAGGAGGAGGGGAGGAAAAGGAGGAAAGGAAGAGGAGGAAGAAGAGGAGAGGAAGAGGAAGAGGAAGAAGGGAGGAAAGAGACGGAGGGGAAACGGAGGAGGAGGAGGAGGAGGAGGAAGAGGGGAAGAGGACAGCAGGGGAAGATGGCAGTGGGGATGAGGGTTGAGGGGACGTCCCGGGCCTTTCAGTGCCGCTCATGCGCACTCGCGTGGCCCTGCGTCGTGGCCTAGGCCCCCTCGGCTGGAGTGGCAGGCCTGGAGAAGCTGCCCCGAGACCGCAGCTGGAGCTGCTGGTCCCCGAGAGGGCCGGGCGTGGCGCAGGCCCGGGTGCAGCCAGGCTGCTGCTTCTGGGATTCCAAGAGCCACCTGCGAGGGTCCGCCTCTTCTCTGAGCACGGGAGAGTTGAGGTCGGGTGCAGTGGCATTTGCTGGTGTATTCTACAAAGAAGTATTTGCGCTTCCTCTGTCTTCGATGTGTTTTCAATATAAAGTTTTATTTTATTTTATTTTATTTTATTTTTTTTTGCGGGTCTGGAGATGGAACCCAGGGGCATTCGACCTCCGAGCTACATCCCCTGCCCTATTTTTTATTCTTTATTTTGAAACCGGGTCTCACTGAGTTGCAGAGGGCCTCGCTAAGTAGCTGAGGCTGTCCGCGAACCGTGATCCTCCAGGTCTCAGCCTCCCGAATGCTGGGATTACAAGCGTGCGCCACCACGCCCGGCTAATATAAAGTTTTAGAGGGTTGGCTTTTAATCCTTTGTATCGTCTGAAGGTATCTTTTGAAGTAGACACGTGTCCCCCTAGAAGTGGATTGGAAGTGGCCGGCTGTGTTCTGACACCAGCGTGTGTGGATATTTTAGGGGCGTGATGTTTGTAAAGGGGCCCTGAGGCCTAGCCATTTCCCTGCCTCCCCTTGTAAGCACAAGGGCAAGACAGAGGCAGGCGGCAAAGGGTAGGAAGTGCCCTCTGTCCCTGCAGCGGGCGCATCTGCCCTCGAGGATGGAAGCTGGGCAGAGCAGTGCACACCTACAACCCCATCCTTGGGAGCATCGCAGCTTCGAGGCCAGCCTCAGCAGCTTAGCGAGACCGTCAGCAACCTAGGAAGACCCTGTTTCCAAATTAAATAAAAAGGGCTGGTGATAGCTGGGTGTGGGGTGGCGCACGCTTGTAATCCCAGAACTTGGGAGGCCGAGACAG
The DNA here is from genome assembly GCF_963383645.1 of Muscardinus avellanarius. NCBI lineage: Eukaryota > Metazoa > Chordata > Mammalia > Rodentia > Gliridae > Muscardinus > Muscardinus avellanarius. Next base: position 15,654,725 of record NC_137808.1, on the reverse strand, counting down.
GAAAATTGCAGGTTCGCGGACAGCCTCGGCTACTCAGTGAGACCCTGCTTCAAAATAAAGAGTAATATAGGGCTGGGGGTATAGTTCAGAGGTAGCAGGCCCCCTGGGTCCAATCCCTGGTACCACAACGACAAAAAAGCTGGAGGGGAGGAGGCTGGTGGTTTAGCTCAGAGGTAGAATGCCCCTGGGTCTAGTCCACAATGCTTATTTTTTGTGGTACTGGGGATGGAACCCAGGAACATTCTACCTCCGAGCTACATACACCCCCAGCCCTATTTTTAGTCTTTATTTTGAAACAGGGTCTCACTGAGTTGCAGAGGGCCTCACTAAGTAGCTGAGGCTGTCCATGAACGATGATCCTCCTGCCTCAGCCTCTCAAATGCTGGGAATACAAGTGTTCACCATCATGCCTGGCTCTGGCTGGAGCCTGGAGTGAATTGTCTTAACCTGCTAGCCTGGCTCTGGCCTTCAGACACACCTGCTCACCGTGCTTATGTGGATGTGCCACGCCGAGGTGCCCCGCGGTCCCCACGTGCGCTTCAGTGCTGGGGCCATCGGAAGCACAGACCTGCCTCAGAAGGGCAGGCCCCGGCCTCCCCCCAGCGTGTGCACCCCAGGGCGAAGATGCAAAGATGCTCCACATTCCTCCCCTCCAGAAAGTCGAGAAAGTCGCTGAGCGACGCCGCTGCCCACTAGCTGAAAGGCTCCGGTAAATATCCTGCTACAAAGCAAATTGTTCTCTGGGGAGGAGGGCGGGCGGGCAGGGGAACGCCCTTCTCCTTGGAAACACCAGGAGAGGGAGAGGGGCTTCACCCCCCAACAGTGGCGCCCACAAGCCAGGCTTCATGGGAAGTCACTAGATTATCAGAGTCTTAATCCATTGTCAGCCAGATAACTGGTTTTTTTCTTCTCTAAATTCAGGAAGGTCCAAGGGCTTTCAAGGGCCTAATTCAAATGCATGCTCTAGAGGTGGTAAATACACAGCACTCAGATATCTACGGCACCTGTGACCCTTGCAGGCATCATGAATCGATCACCGCACATGGACTCAGGTGAGTTCATGTCAGGCCAAGACCCAGAAAACCACTACCAGTCAATCACTGATCTTAGTCTCCCAGAAAGTAGCCCTTTCCCCAGGATCAGGGGGACTGATTCAGTATTTCATAAAGAAAAAGATTAAAGAGCAAGCGGCACGTAGTGGCATATACTTGTAATCCCGGCACTTGGGAAGCTGAGGCAGGAGGATTGCAGGCTTGAGGCCAGCCTCAGAAATTTAACAAGACCCCTCAGCAGCTTAGCAAGACCCTGTTCAAAACATTTTTAAAAAGCTGGGCGTGGTGGCACACGCTTGTAATCCCAGCACTTGGGAGACTTAGACAGGAGGATCACAAAAGTTCAAAGCCAGCCTCGGCTACTTAGTGAGGCTCTCAGCAACTTAGTGAGACCCTGTTTCCAAATAAAGTATAAAATAGGTCTGGGGATATAGCCTGGAGGTAGAAAAGCCCCTGGGTTCCACCCTAATACCACACACACACACACAAAAAGGGGTCCTAGAGCTATATCCCCCCCCCCTTGGTACTAGGGCTTGAACCCAGGAGCATTCTACCCCTGAGCTACACCCCAGCCCGTTTTACCTTTGCTCTTGAAACAGGGTCTCACGAGATTGTTAAGAGTGTCGCTGAGTTGCTGAGGCTTGGCCTGAAACCTGGGATCCTCCTGACTCAGCCTCCCACGTACTGCAATTATAAGTGTGTGCTACCATGCCCAGCTCCTAGCTCTGTTTTTGTCTTTTCATGTATATTTTTTGGTGGTACTGGGGTGGAACCCAGGGGCTTTCTACCTCCGGGCTACATTCCTAGACCTACTTTATACTTTTTTGGAAACAGGGTCTCACTAAGTTGCTGAGAGCCTTACTCAGTAGCTGAGGCTGGCTTCGAACCTGTGCGATCCTCCTGCCTCAGCCTCCCAAGTGCGAGATTACAAGCGTGGGCCACCACGCCCGGCGTTTTGCATCTTTTTTTGCATGCTGGGGATGGAATCCAGGCCCTCATTCATCCTAGACAGGTTCTTGGCCAAACACGGATTGTCTCACTAAGTTGCAGAAGGCCTAAGTAGCTGAGGCTGTCTGTGAACTGCAAGCCTCCTGTCTCAGCCTTCCGAATGCTGGGATTCCAAGCGTGTGTGCGCCACTAAGCCCAGTTTATTCCTTATTTTGAAACAGAGTCTCGCTAAGTTGCAGAGGGCCTCACTAAGTAGCTGAGGCTGGCCGTGAACCTGCAATCCTCCTGTCTTAGCCTCCCAAGGACTGGGATTATAAGCGTGTGCCTCCAAGCTGGGCTGATAGGTCAATTTCTTTTTTTTTTAATTTTTAAATACACTTTTATTGGTGCATTGTATTATTGTTAATTTATTTTTTATTGGTGCACTGTAGTCCTACATCTTAATGGAGTACAACATGGTAGAGGCATAGATGCACACATCACACATTTAGCCCTTCCCCAATTTCAATATCTTAATTTAGTAAAATTGCTGTAAGAAAAAAAAAAGAGAGCAAGCTTTACGTGGTGGCTCATGCTTAAAATTTCAGTAGCTGGGAGGCTGAGTCAGGAGTATTGCAGGTTCAAGGCCAGCCTCAGCAACTCAGTGAGACCCTCTTTCAAGATAAAAAATATTTATTTATTTATTTATTGGTGGTACTAGGGGTGGAACCTAGAGGCTTTCTACCTCCGGGCTACACTCCCAGACCTATTTCATATTTTATTTGGAAACAGGGTCTCACTAAGTAGCCGAGGCTGGATGACAAGCGTGCGCCGCCACGCCCGGCCTGGCCCTTTTAAATTTAGCTGCAGGAAAAAGCAGTTTGTACAGCCCTGGACCCCAGAGACAAGTCAGCAAGAGGAAAAGGTCATCCAAGGGCGTTTTCAATGAAGACCGGTTCAGGGACAGCCTCAGCTACTTTGCAACTCAGTGAGACCCTGTTTCAAAACCAAGAATAGCGCCGGGCGTGGTGGTGCACGCTTGTAATCCCAGTACTTGGGAGGCTGAGACAGGAGGATGGAGGTTTGCGGACAGTCTCAACTATTTAGTGAGGTCCTTTGCAACTCAGTGAGACCCTGTTTCAAAAATAAAGGCTTAAAAAAAATAAAAAAAGTAGGACTGAGGATGTACCTTGGAGGTGCAACCCCTCTGGATTCTATTCCCAGAATCGCAAAAGAAAAAAGAAAAAGAATAAAAAAAAAAAATAGAACCAAGAGTAATCGATTGCTGGGCGTGGTGGCACACGCTGTAATCCCAGCACTTGGGAGGCTGAGACAGGAGGATCGCGCAGGTTCGAAGCCAGCCTCGGCTATTTAGGCTCTCGGCAACTTAGTGAGACCCTGTTTCCAAATAAAGTCTAAAAAATAGGTCTGGGAGTATAGCCCGGAGGTAGAAAAGCCCCTGGGTTCCACCCCCAGTACCACACACACACACACACACACACACACACACACAAAACTAGGACTGAAATACAGAGGTAGAATACCTCTGGGTTCCATCCCTAATATTGCAAAAAAAATTAATAAAAAAAATAAATAAAAAGAAACCAAGAAAACGGGGGCTTCTCAGATTTAGGCCATGTTTCTGTTGCACAGCACACCAACCCCCAGCGGCACCTCCAGAGCCATCCAGGTCCCAAAACTCCACTGTCACCCACTCCCTGGGGTGGCCGCCTCTTTGGGCGACTTCAGTAAGTCCTAGGGGATGGGCGCCGGGCAAGGCCGACCTTTGCCAGGAACAGAGGGTCTCGCCAGGGAAGGCCTTTGAAACTGTTCTCCATCTGCCCTTTTCTTAAGAAAACATTTGGTCTCCAGCAGATGCATTTAATTGAGCGATTACGACCGGCGATTGGAAACTTCACCACGTCTCTTGCGCGGCTCCTCCGGAAATTACTTTTGTGGATGAGACGCTCCTGCAAAGGTCACACGGGGGATTATGGGGAGAGCATCTGCACCACGTCTCTGAACATCTGGGGGCCTGAGACACCAGCAGACAGGTAGGGAAATAAGGTGTGCGCTGTCCCATCACTCCACGGACCTTATTTTTCTTTGGTTTTATCCAAGTGTTTGTTCAGAATGACTGTTGGCCTATTGAAGAACAAGGCAAGGGTCTAATAAATAAATTGGCTGGGTGTGGTGGTACATGCTTGTAATCCCAGTACTTGGGAGGCTGAGACAGGAGGGTCGCAGGTTCAAGGCCAGCCTCAACAATTTGGTGAGGCCCTCCACAACTTAGCGGGACCCTGTTTCAAAATAAAAAATAAAAGCCGGGCATGGTGGTGCACACTTGTAATCCCAGCACTCAGGAGGCTGAGACAGGAGGATCGCGGTTCATGGACAGCCTCACCTGCTTAGGGCCTTTTGCAACTCAGTATGACCCTGCTTCAGTATGACCAGCCTACCCATAAACGTGATGCTTCCGCGGGTTCAGCCCTGGTGGTGATTAAGGCGGTGGGGTCTTTGGAGCTGGGGTAGTTACCTGTCTTTGGTGGCCGGTCCCAGGAGGTCAGGGGCTGAACATGTTGGCTCTGGGTTAGGACTTGGGATGGTTGGCCGCTGCTCAAGGGCTTGCGGACGATCCGATTTTCAGGCCCCTCTCGGCCACACTTGAAGCGTGGGCTGGTTGGCGTCCTGTTAGCAGGAAAGGCTGTTTCTGTCTGCCCTGGACAGTATTGCAATTGATATTTAGCCTGATCTCTGTTCATTTTTTTGGTTTTATTTCTATTATTAAACACCTTGAAGATTGTTTTGTTTTTGTTTTGGGAGGGTATATTAGAAATGAAACCCAGGGGTTTCTGCCTTGATCTACATCCGCAGCTCTATTTTATTTCGAAAAAAAAAAAAAAAAGCAAGTCTCACTCAGTTTCCACCAGCCCTGCTAAATTGCTGAGACTGGCCTTAAACCTGTAATCCTCCTGTCTCAGCCTTCCGTGTGATGGGATTACAGGCATGAGCCAACGCGCCAGCCTTTGAAGCGTGTTTTAATGATTGTTTTTGAGGGGGTTGCCAGCTATTTTAGAATTTTGGGATCTTTTTCTGAATATCAGGGGAAGATATGTAAGTGAAGTGGGCATTTAGATAAAATTTTCTTGTTTTTTTTTTTTTGTGGTCCTGGGGATGGAACCCAGGGGCATTCTACTTTCAAGCTACACGTACCCAGCCCTATTTTTATTCTTATTTTGAAACAGGGTCTCATTGAGTTGCAAAGTAGCCGAGGCTGTCTACGAACCGCCATCCTCCTGTCTCAGCCACCCGAATGCTGGGATTACAAGTGTGCGCCTCACACCCAGCTTGTCTTGCTTCTTACTTGGGGTCTAGGTCGTTGTATGTAAGCAGTGCCTCAGGTGACTGATAAACGATGTAAGCTTTTGACCGGGCTCCTGTGTGTGCAGGTCTTCCGCATAGATGGCTGCGGAGGACCGCGTGTGGGCCCTCGGCTCTGGGGTGGTGGAGCAAGAGAGGACAGCGCACCCATCTTGATACGCGAGAGCCTAGGTGTGGAGCTTGTGCTGAAGTTCTTTAGCTATTGTGTGTGGGGGTCTAGAGAAAAGGAGCCTGGACATCTTTCACTTTGGGGAGATCAGAGAGGGAGAAGGGGATATGAACAGGATCCGTTCCCTTAGGGAGTATTGGGGCCGGGGTGTGGGTGAGACTGAGATGGGGGTCAGAAGAGAGAAGAAGGCAGCGAGAGCAGGAGGAGGGAAGCTTCTGATGGAGACGGTGGGCTGAAGATGGGGAGGAGGGAAGAGGGCAGGAGAAGGGGCTCAGTAGACGGGGGCAGTCTCTAGGAGCCTGGGGATTGTGGGAGGTGGTGGGGAGCATGGTAGGCGGCCAGGACACAGGTTGGAGGCTTCCGGCTAAGGCTGGATGTGCAGCTCTGTGCTGAGCATTTTAGGAACCTTGCGTGGTCCTGGCCCAGGAGCACCCCAGCCGGCAGGCGGGGAGCAGCCCTGTGGCTCCTGGGGTCACTCCCTGGAGCTGTGGTCCAGGCCTTAGAGGAGCAGCTGCCCCTTCTGGGAGCTCCTGCTTGTGTGGGGCTCACCTGCCATTGTTTGCTCTGTTGGGAATTAAAACTGAGAAGCGTAAAAAAATACTGTGTTCTCTTATGACTTCATTTAAACCTAATATATATCTACTGGAAGTTTAAAAGTGGTTTTAGTGGAAAGTGTTTTGAGAATATCTTGGCAATAGAAGAATAGAAAGAGAAGTGTTTGCTCATCTTTGTGGATCTACTTAATGTTTGTGTTTTTATATGATAGCTGTGGTCTCCTGTGGTTTCTGTGTTTAACGTTGGGTTTATATCATAAACCGTCCAGGAGAGAGAGAGAGAGAGAGAGAGAGAGAGAGAGAGAGAGAGAGAGAGAGAGAGAGAGAGAGGGAGGGAGGGAGGGAGGGAGGGAGGGAGGGAGGGAGAGAGAGAGAGTGAGTTTGTGTGGTGCTAGGATGCGATAGAGAGCTAATCTCATCTTTTTTTAATCTTTATTTATTTCGGTGGTACTGGGGTTCCTGGAAACCCTCCTACCTCCGGGCTACACTCCCAGATTTATTTTTATTTTTTATCTGGAAACAGGGTCTCTTAAGCCAGCAGAGGCTGGCTTTGAACCTGCGCCATCCTCCTGTCTCAGTCTCCCAAGTGCGGGGATCAGAAGCGCGGCCACGATGCCCGGCTAATCTTGAATTTTGAAACACGGTCTTGCTAGGTGGCTGAGGGCCTTGCCAATTGCCGAGGCTGGTCTCGAACCTGCAATCCTCCTATCTCGGTCTCCCAAGTATTGGGATCACAGGCGTGTGCCACCAGTCCTGGCTAGTGTATATTGTTGACCCAAGTAGAATTAAAAAGAATTGACATCTTCCTACAAAGCAAACTGTATTTGACCCCAGGAAGCCCAGAATTCACTGCACTGGCCAGGATGTGCCTAGTATGGGGATTCCTCCCCGGGACTTGGGAGGGAGAGACCTGAAATGAAGACATGGACAGTAGTCTCTTGGACCACTGACAACTTTATTCTCTAGAACGAAGTTTTTATACTTGTTTCCCCTGCACCAAAACCACAACTTCAACAGAAAGAAAAACATCAAAGTACAATCTCAAACACAATGCAGAATGATTGATGTAGAACATACGTCATCATATGCTTGCAGAATACAATCATGGAGGGAAAATTAAAAAAACAAGAAGAAACAAAGAGGCCTGGTTAAAGATTATTAAGAGCATGATTGCAGCCAGTTCCCGCTCTCACCGGTGGGTCGGGGGTGAAAAATTCCGGAAAGACCAGAAGTCACCCAGAGTCTCGGAAAGCTTGACCTTTTGCCAAACTGCCTTAACTCTTTCAGAACCTTTCGTTCCTCAGGTTTCTTCCATGTCCTCCATCACCGAGCACTGCCGTGATATTCTCTGCACCATCGCTGGTTTTCTGTGCCGCTCGGTTGTGCCGTGATATCTTTTGTTATTTGGAAATATATGTTTCTGTTTTTGTTCTAGTGGGTATCTTCGAACTTGGACTTACTTTTAGCACCTTAGTTTCTTTTTCTTTTATTGAAGCTTGTACTCTGGGATTCATTTGGTGTTTACTCCAAACTATAGTGATTTTATCTTAGATAAATTGCACATAAAATATGATATGGCATCCTTGTTTTTGTCTCCTTTGAAATTCTTGCCCTCGGTTGGCTTTTAGACCCATTGGTGCTTTACGTAGTGACTGATACGGTCGGGTTGAGTTCTAGAGTTTTCTGATTTTCTTGTTTGTAGCTTGATTTTCCTATCCTTTCTCTTTCCTGCCTTTGAAATTGTTTCAATATTTTAGAGTTCTTTTTTGGAGATAAGCTCGTGCTTTGTGTGACTGCCATAGAGATTTTATATGCACAGCTAGCCTTGCCCCGTATCCCATGCAACGTATCCAAGCCTTTAAAACAAGATGGAAGTTTATATATCCACCACCACGCCGCACATGTTATAAATTGTGCTTCAAATAGCCATGCATGTCTTTTCCTTTCTGTGTGTGTGTGTGTGTGTGTGTGTGTGTGTGTGTGTGTTGCTAGGGATCGAACACAGTAACCCAGAATCCTTCTACCTCTGAGATACACCCTTTTTATTTCTTATTTGGAGACAGGGTGCCACTAATTGGTCGAGGCTGGCGTGAACCTGCGACCCTCCCATCTCAGCCTCCCAAATGTATGAAAGGAACCTGAAGAAGGAATACCAGCCTTCTTAGAGCCACTCAACTTTTTTTTTTTTTTTCAGATCTCTCTGGAACATCTGCCTACAGCCCAACTAATTAATGTAGCATATCCTATAGACTGGCTTCAGTGGAAAACAATTCTTTCAGACTTACCTCAGTTCGGAATGCATTTCTCTTATTCAGCCGAGCGTGGTGGCGCACGCTTGTAATACCCGCGCTTGGGAGGCTGAGACAGGAGGATCGCGCAGGTTCGAAGCCAGCCTCAGCTGTTTAGTGAGGCTCTCGGCAACTTAGTGAGACCCTGTTTCCAAATAAAGTCTAAAAAATAGGTCTGGGAGTATAGCCTGGAGGTAGAAAGCCCCCTGGGTTCCACCCCCAGTACCGCCAAAAAAAAAGAAAAAAAATTCTCTTATTCATGCAGGATGTTCTTCATGGTTATAAAATTATGGCAACAGCTTTTTAATTTTTTGAAACCACACCAAAATATGTTTTTTAGCTGGGTGTGGTGGTGCAAGCCTATAATCCCAATACTAGGGAATCTGAAACGGGAGTATCGCATGCTATAGAACAGCCTCAGCCATTCGGCGGGTCAATAAAACAAACAAAACACATGAAAAAGGAGAAAATATTTTAAACTGAAAGTAAAAATTCATCCCGTGAGAATGTGTAGGTTTCAGTTAAAACTATGTAGAAGAATACGGAAAGTATGTCTTTTTTATTAACTCCCGTGTTTATTTCTTTTTCATTTTTAAATATTTTCCAATGTTTTATTCCATTGCCCATTTTTAAAAATGATTGCTTCTTTTTGCTATAAAACTAAATTCTGTATATTTATGATGCACAATATATGTGTGTGCGCTGCGGCAGTGATAACTCGCACTAATGTACGTGGGTGTTTACCAGTTTTGAGGGGTGGGAACACTGAGAATCTAATCTCTTTAACCTCAGGCACACCATATATTCAGAATTTTATTCTCTTTTCGTGTGTGTGTGTGTGTGTGTGTGTGTGTGTACACTACTGGGGAGGGAACCCAGAGGCATTCTACCTCTGTACTACACCCCCAGCCATTCTTTTTTTTTTTTTTTTTTTTGGTGTTTCTGGGGTTCCTGGAAACCTTTCTACCTCCGGGCTACACTCCCAGACCTATTTTTATATTTTTATTTGGAAACAGGTTTTCTTAAGCCATCGCGGCTGACTCCGAACCTGCGCGATCCTCTTGTCTCTGCCTCCCAAGCGCGGGGATTACAAGCGTGCGCCACCACGCACAGCACCCCCAGCCATTTCTATTTTGAAATAGGGTCTCACTAAATTACTGAGGCTGGCGTGAATCTGTGGTCCCTGTGAGCCTCCAAGTACTGGAATAAGTATTTGTTTTGCTGTATTTATCCTCCTTTACTGAAATTTTGTATTCCGTGATCAACGTGATCTGATGACTAACATCATTTGACCCTTAATAAGCCCCATTTTACTATTTACTTGTTTGAATTCGGCCTTTTTATTTGTATTTGAGTTCATGAAATATTTTTCTTTTATGTGCCCAAGTTCGTCCGTCCATCTGTCCTTCCTTCCTTCCTGGGATTGAGTCCAGAAGCATTCTGTCTCTGAGCTCCACCCTCAACCCTTTTTAGCTTTTACTTGAAATGTTCTCGCTCGGTAGATGAGAATCTTACTCCTCGCCGAGGCTCTCGTTAGCCTGCTGCCGCTCACTTATATGAAATGGCTCTATATTCATATTTATATTCTCACTTATATTAAATAGGATATACATGGGCTGTCCTCATTTATATTCCCAAGTTTGAGGCCAGTCTACGCAACTCAGTGAGACCTTATTTTAAAATTAAAAATAAAGTAGGGATGTGAGTGTCGCTCAGAGGAATACTTCTGAGTTCAATCTGTAGTGGAATCAAAAATATAAAAAGATACTCTTAAGCAGGAGAATTCAGATTTGGCCAATTATTTTACAATGGTAAAATCATATTGACTATATGTTCCAATTACCAGGATTGTACTAAAAATAGATTTTAGACATATTACTAATTTTTTTTTTTTTTTTTTTTTGGTGGTACTGGGGGTGGAACCCAGAGGCTTTCTACCTCTGGGCTATACTCCCAGAATTTTTTTTTTTTAATTTGGAAACAGGGTCTCACTAAGTTGCTGAGAGCCTCACTAAGTAGCTGAGGCTGGCTTCGAACCCGCGTGATCCTCCTGTCTCAGCCTCCCAAGCGCGGGAATGACAAGCGTGCGCCACCACGCCCAGCTGAGATATTACTAATATTTAAACATTACAAGAACCCATTCTTTTCCAAGAAAAATCTTGAAATGAAATTATGAATTCTTTCAATGTTCTAAATAGTAAAATGTAATACAGCTTACCCTATTACCTCTGTAAGTGTATATTTTCAAATAGCCATAAAAAACTATTTGTGTTTTCAGGTAGAGCAGCCAGGAGATTAGAAACAAAATAAGTGGAAGTAACTACTTACAAGTTTCAAGTGGAAATACATATAGGTAGAAAGTGTGCAAAGCAATAGAGGTCATGGGTTTTCTCTGCAGTGTTGAGTGGCAGGACCAGGGCGGGTGTCCTCAGCTTGGCCCCGATCTTGGGGGAGACTTGCAGTTTTTCTCCACTGCGGCCAATGGTAGCCACACATTTGCCGACTGGCAGCCTCTATATAGCCAAGGATGGCACTTTCTGTTCCTCTGTCACCTGTTTTGATCCAGAAAGGGTGTTGGATTTTGTTCAAAGTTTTTTCTGCGCCTGTGGAGATGATGTGTCTCTGTTCCTTCTCCGCTTCCCCTTCCTCCTCCTCTCTCCAGGGATGTTCTACCTCCGAGCCCTTTTGACACACATTTAGCCCGGGTTATACTTCACTTTGAAGCAGGGTCTCGCTGACTTACCACGTGCCTTGGCTCATCCTTTTCTTCTTGTATTAATGTTGTTTTTGTTCAGGTGAAGCAAGCTTGCATCCCTGCCCGCCATCCCACCTGGCCACTCACTGGCTGTGACTCTACTGAAGAACCCTTCATCTATATCCGTGGCACGGCTTCGTCAGAGTCTTTCCATGGGGATTTTTATGCCTTTTGTATCCAGGTCCTGTTAGACTCAAGGGAGGAAGCCGTTAGTTTTTGCTGCTCTCGTGTATTTTGGAAGCGTTTGGCAAAATCAGAGTCACGTTTTGGGAAGATATTTTATGCCTCAGAACTCTATAGCTTTATTTTCCACTCTTGGTGATTTGCTAATGCCTTCCTTGGCGCTAGTCTTGTATTATTTCTGGGAGGCCTCGCGTCTCATCCTTGTCTTTGGCTCTGTGATGTGCGAGTTCTTCCCACTCCCAAGGCGCTTCTAGAATTTGTGCTTTATGACTCCTTTTAAGCAGCGGTATTACGGTGTGTTTTGAAGGGTGATAGTTTTTCATGTTAATGCTTTTTGGATTTTTGGAGTTTTGTTCATTTGTGGACTTGACTTTTGGTTTTCTTGGTACTGGAGATTAAACTTGGGGGCATTCTATATCCAAGTTACACCTCTAGCACTTCTTATTTTTATTTTACAACAGGGTTTCCTTAAGTTGCTGAGGGTTTTGCTAAGTTTTTGAGGCTGGCCTCGAACATGCAATCTTTCTCTCTCAGCCTCCTGGGATTATAGGCCTGTCTCACCATTCCTGGCTTGTGGGTTTATACAGTTTAAACACATTTGAAAATACTTCAGGTCTTATTTGTTATTTATTTGTCTTTTACGTCTTTCCTGCCCTAAGTTTTTTTTTTTATCACTATGTGAGATCACCTGATTAGGTCATTACAGTATCTGAAGCTTTGCTTAAAATTTGCTTTACTGTGTGTGTTCTGTATTATAAAGTTAGTGTTGCTGGTTCGCTCAGGATGAAGTCATCGATCCACCCTCTTCTTGATGACTGTTTTCTCCAGTGTGTTTCCATTTAAAATACTGTCATTTTTATCCTGAGGTATTCATTTTTATCCATTTGCAATTGCTCATCATGGAATCATTCAGATGCATGGAAAAATTGTAGATGTGGCACAAAGATCTCAAATGTCATTTCCCTAACATTTTTTTTTATAATCTCACATAACAGTTTCATTTGTCTGATACCAAGCTTTTGATGACTTAAAGATAACATTTCAATATTTCTTTGTGCTTTCTTTCTTACCAGAGAATATTTTTTTTCTATTTTTTAGGTGAAACTATCATATATTTATATATTTATTTTTCAGAAAAAATCTATCCTAATATGGAATATGGATTCTAGATACCCAAAACGATCTTAAAAAAGAACAAAGCTAGAAGATATATATTTTCTGATTTCAAACCATATAAAGCTACAATAATTGAAACAGTGTAGTACTGTTCTAAAGGCAGATATATAAACCATTGGAGTTAAATAAAAGCCTAGAGCTAAATTCTTCCCTATATTGTCAAGTTATTTTTGACAAGGTTTCCACAAACATTTGGTGGTGGAAATAATAATCTTTTAACTAAATATTGTTGAAAAATAATAATTACATGGAAAAGAATAAAATTGGACCCTTACCTAACACATATACAAATATTAACTCAAAATAGATAAAAGACCTAAATATAAATCTTAAGACTATAAACTTTTAGAAGAAAATCTGGGTCATAAAACCTCACAACATTGAAATTGGCAGTGATTTCTTGGATATGATTTCAATGGCACAGGCAACAGAAGAGTATACAAACTCCCTAAAAAATAAAAAAATATTGTATATCCAAAGACAATGTAAACAGAGTTAAAAGTTACTATTAGAATGGGATAAAATATTTCCAAATGCTATATCTGAAGGTATATTAATATTCCAACTAGAAATCCTAAAAATTAACAACAATAAAGGCAAACAATACAATTTAGAGATAGGTAAAAGACTAACATAAGTAATGAATCTCCATAGATAACCAATCTTAGTTGTCTGTTGGATGGAAACTCTTGTTTCTCTGGTTCTGGTGTGTGTTACCTATTTCTTCTTTGTAGTTAATCTCTTTGAGTATTTTCTCTAGTGCTGGTTTTGAAGACAAATTCCTTCAGTTTCTGTTTGTCATGGAAGCTTCTTATTTCTCCATCTAATTTGATAGAAAGTTTTGCTGGGTAGGAAATTTTTGGCTGGAAGTTGTTTTCTTTCAGAGTTTGGAATATGTTACTCCAAGCCCTTCTGGCTCTCATGACTTGGTTTGGGAAGTCTGAAGTGATTCTAATTGGTTTGCCTCTGAATGTCACTTGGCCCTTTGCTTTTGTTGCCTTTAAGATTCTCTGCTTGGCTTCCACATTGGTCATTTTGACAATTATGTGGTGTGGGGATCCTCTTCTCTGATCCTGTCTAAAGGGAGTTCTATAAGTTTCCTGGACCTGTGTATCGACCTCTTGCTCTATGTTTGGAAAATTTTCTGCTATTACTTCCTTGAAGAGATTGTTGATCCCTTTGGTTTCACCTTCTTTTCCCTCCTCTATTCCAATTATTCTTAGGTCAGCTCTCTTAAAATGGGCCCATATTTCTTCAATATCAGATTCCTGCTGTCGGATATTTTTTTCTAGATTAGAAACTATGCGTTCATTTTTGGAATGATCATCTTCTAAGAGCGAGATTCTGTTCTCCATGTGGTCTAATCGGTTGTTCGTGCTTTGAATTGAGGCCTTTACTTCATTAATTGCATCCTTTATCTCTTTTTGGCTCTCTCTGAGTTCTTTTCGAAGCACCTCTATTATTTCTACAGTTATTTTCCTGATTTGATCTTCTAGAAATCTCTGATTTTCTGTTTTATCGGGTTCTGATGTTGTGGGGTTGTGGGCATTCATTGCTCCAGTGTTATTCCTCTTTCCCATGATTTCGGAAGTTTGTGCCTTCTCTGGGTTCTTCCCTTGGGTCACTATGACTTCACTTAAGGTGCTCTGGATCTCGAGTCAGTAGTATCTCGGACCCCACTACTCCTTTACTGGGTTTTATCACAGAGTCTCCGACCCAGGGAGTCGATAGAGGCTGCTTTAGACCGTGGGGGGTGCCAGGTTGCACGTTCTCCTATGGTGTGATATCTCTGTCACCGCCACTCTCCCACTGGGTCAAGTCCCAGGGAGTACAGTAGTGGGATTTCTCCTCTGGGGCCCGCAATTTGACTCACTGTTCTTGAGTACGCAGATGTAGCTGTACTGGACTCGGTGAATTCGCTGCTGCTGCCGCTGGTGGCAATATGGCGCCGCTGCTATGCCCTTGGCCGTGAGGCTGGTGTATTTCTTCTTGGTTTTGATTTCCACTCTGAGTCCCTGCAGCATGTGCTGAGCTCAGCCACTGGGAGCTTTAGATGCTCCCTGCGCTGAAAAATCCCGCCTGGTTGTTCTGCAGCGGCTCACCTTGGCTTCCTGTAGCCGTCCGGTGAAGTCGCCGCTGCCTCTGGCAGTATGGCGCTGCTGCCGCGTCCTTGGGCGTGAGGCCGGTGTATCTCCTCTGTGGCTCTGAGCTCTGTTCTCAGTCCGCTTTCTCTCTGGAGCCTGGTGATTTTTTTGTTTCACTGGTGATGGTGTTTTCTGGCTATGAAAGGCGCTGATTTTGTGGTAATGGAGATTGGTTGTTAGCGGGGCTCTTAAGCCCCGCTTTTCTCAGTCGCCATCTTCCCGGAAGTCTCATTTCCCTAACATTGACACCATCCCTAACTGTGGTTGAACTATATGAACTAAGAAAGTGGTTCAGAATTATTAATTTGAAGAAAATAACCAGACCTTAGCAGTTCGTCCATGAGATGTTGTTGTAAAATCTCCACTCTAATTTCCAGCTCTTTGCCCCTTCTTGAGTTAACTCTTGGCAGGGTGAGAAATTGGGGTTTCATTCACTCTTCTACTGAGGAATAATCATTTTACCAACACCGTTTGTGGATGAGACTGTCTTTTTCCCAGTGTATGCTTTTGGCAACATTGTCAAAAATCAGTTGGCTCTAAGTGCATGACTCGTGTCTGTGACTTTAATTCTATTCCATTGTTCTATGTGTCTTTACCAGTGCCGATAGCTTGCTGTTTTTATTGTGGTAATTCTATCTTATAATTTGCCATCGGGTTTGGTGATGCCCCGGTGTGGTTCAGGGTATTCAGCCATCTCTGCACAGAGTCTGTGTGCTTAGCACGGGGCTGGGAACTGCCAAGGAGAGGTGAGAGAAGGGCCATTGCGAAGGCGGGATGGGAGAGTGTAAAGGAGGAGACGCTCCTGCATCCGTGGCCACATGGCAGCCTCAGGTGTCAGATCTTCAGGGCGCAGGGGAACAGCTGGATGCCCGCGCCCCCGTCCCACAGTGCACGGCATGTGGCTTTCCCTGCTGTCCAGCTCCAGCCTGCTCACGGTGGCCTCCTTTCCCCTTCCTCTGAGCCTCAGTTTTATCCTCTGAAGTGGGGACACAGGTTGGCACCCTCACAGGGTCCATCCTTTGAGGATTCCTGCGGGTCACATGAGTGGGTCAGTCCGTAGTGATCCCGGGACAGATGTTGCTACAATCCACTGGCTGTCTGGACTCGAGCACCGTGGACAGCTGTAGAGGAGTCAGTCAGTGTTGACAGCGGGCTCGTTCCAGAAGCTAGCCCGAGTCTCTGCTCCTGCAGCTCTACGGCTCCCCATGTAGCCGGTCAGAGCTCTTTTATGGATGGTGACAGAGAATTGAAAGCGTTGTAGAATTTCTATCTGGAGTTTAGAGCCAGTAGTGTTTCTGCATGGTGGGCGTCACCAGGGAGCCTCCAGGACATGTGCTGGGTCTGAGCAAGCAGCAGAAGTCTGCTTCCACCCCGCCCTAAAGGTCTCTGTGTTCTGTTAAGCGACTCCTGTTCCTTCCTGTCAGCAAAAGGGGGCTGCTCATCTGATACAGTCTAATATTCAGCACTGCGGACAGCGACCACGCCTCCCTAGGCTGAGGACAGAATGGAGTCTAATCCCCCATTGTGCCTCTCAGTCCTCCCTCATCATGGCTGCAAGAGGTCACCTGGGCCAAGTGTGGTGGCACATGCCGAATTCCAGTACTGGGGAGGCTGAAACAGGAGGATTGCAGGTTTGAAGGCAGTTCAGCATCTTAGTGAGGCTGTCCACAACTTTAAGTGAACATTTCAAAAATAAGATTAAAACAGGGTTGCGGGGTATAGCCCAGAGGTAGAATGGCCTTGGGTTCTATTCCCAGATGTACCACACACACACAAAAATAGAGGTTAGCCGGGGCAGAGGATCCTGGCTGTGTCTGTGAGCTGCTCTCTCTCCAGCCCCATCCCTAGTCTGTATTTCTGTGGGGTCAGCAAATACCACTGTTGTCCGGAGGATCGTGGTTCGTGAACAGCCTCAGCTACTTAGTGAGGTTCTTTGTAACTCAGTAACACCCTGTTTCAGAATAAAGAATAAAGAATAAAGAGTAGGGATGGAGGTGCAGCTCAAAGTCTCTGGGTTTCATATCCAGTGCCTTAAATAAATACCACTGCTGTCCACGCTCATCTCCATCAGACTCCGTGTGAATCCCAAACTCCCCCAGGTCTGATGGGGAAGCCATCAGCCAGAGTCTCCGAGAGGGCGTGCAGGGAGGCCATGCGGAGGACGGGAGGAGGACATGAAGGTTACATGGGCCGTCCACCTTCGGCTTCACTCTTGCTGCTGCTGCTGCTGCTCCTCCTCCTCCTCCTCTTCCTCCTCTTCCTCCTCCTCCTCTTCCTCCTCTTCCTCCTCCTCCTCCTTCTCCTCCTCCTCCTCTTCCTCCTCTTCCTCCTCCTCCTCTTCCTCCTCTTCCTCCTCCTCCTTCTCCTCCTCCTCCTTCTCTTCCTCCTCTTCCTCCTCCTCCTCTTCCTCCTCCTCCTTCTCCTCCTCCTCCTTCTCTTCATCCTCTTCCTCCTCCTCCTCTTCCTCCTCTTCCTCCTCCTCCTCCTCCTCCTCTTTCTCCTCCTTCTCCTCCTCCTTCTCCTCCTTCTCCTCCTCCCCCTCCTCCTTCTCCTCCTTCTCCTCCTCCTCCTCCTCTCCCTCCTCCTCCTCTCCCCCTCCTCCTCCCCCTCCTCCTCCTCTTCCTCCTCCTCCTCCTTCTCCTCCTCCTCCTTCTCCTCCTCCTCCTTCTCTTCCTTCTCCTCCTTCTCTTCCTTCTCCTCCTTCTCTTCCTTCTCCTCCTCCTCCTTCTCTTCCTTCTCCTCCTTCTCTTCCTTCTCCTCCTCCTCCTTCTCCTCCTCCTCCCCCTCCTCCTCCTCCTTCTCCTCCTCCTCCCCCTCCTCCTCCCCCTCCTCCTCCTCCTCTTCCTTCTCTTCCTTCTCTTCCTCTTCCTCCTCCTCCTCCTCCTCCTCCTTCTCCTCCTTCTCTTCCTTCTCCTCCTCCTCCTTCTCCTCCTCCTCCTCCTCCTCCTCCTTCTCCTCCTTCTCTTCCTTCTCCTCCTCCTCCTTCTCCTCCTCCTCCTTCTCCTCCTCCTCCCCCTCCTCCTCTTCTCCCCTCCTTCTCCTCCTCCTCCTTCTCCTCCTCCTCCCCCTCCTCCTCCCCCTCCTCCTCCTCCTCCCCCTCCTCCTCCTCCTTCTCTTCCTTCTCCTCCTCCTCTTCCTCCTCCTCCTTCTCCTCCTTCTCCTTCTCCTCATCTTCTTCCTCATCCTCCCTCACCTCCTCCCCTCTCCTCCTCTTCCTTCCTTCCTCCTCCCCCTCCTCCTCCTCCTCCTTCTCTTCCTTCTCCTCCTCCTCTTCCTCCTCCTCCTTCTCCTCCTTCTCCTTCTCCTCATCTTCTTCCTCATCCTCCCTCACCTCCTCCCCTCTCCTCCTCTTCCTTCCTTCCTCCTCCTCCTCCTCTTTATTCCTCCTCCCACTGGCCCTCATTCTCCTCTTCCTCCTCCTCCCTCTCCTCCTCCTCCACCTCTCTCCTCCTCCTCAGTATCTCCTCCTCTGCCCTCACCTCCTCCTTCTCCTCTTCCTCCTCCTAATCTTCCTCCTTCTCATCCTCCTCCCTCTCTCCCCCTTCTCCAGCCATCAGCCCGCCGCGTGTCCCCTTCTTGCCTGGGCCTGTGCTGATTGGCCAGAGGGTCCCTCTGTTTACTCTCCGATGGCGGAGGCATCCAGCTTCTGGCTCTTGGGGCGGGCAGGGTCGCGCTGATGGGAGCGTGGAGCACACAGCTCCAAGTACACACAGTACTGGTGGGAAGTCGTGCGTGTGGTGCTGGGGGTTGAACCCAGGGACATTTGACCTCTGAGCGACACCCCCGGCCCTTCTTGGGTTTTGTTTTGGAAACGGGCTCACTGTAAGTTGCTGAGCGTCGTGTTGAGTCGGTGAGGCTGGCCTCAATCCTGGGATCCTCATTCCTTGGACTCCCGAGTACTGGGATGACAACCATGTGCCACTGTGTTCACTATGCGGGGTCTAGTTATCATGTCCTGGCCACTGGCCGTGGCACTTTGCACATGTTTTATAGGATCTGGGGTTAGAGCTTAGTGCTGAACAAGTGGCTAGATCTAAAGTAGATGTATTAGTGAAAATTTATTTAGCAGACTCAGTTGTCAATTTTGACAGCAACCCTAATATATTTTTGGTACTAGAGGTTGAAGTTGGAAGTATTCTACCTCCGAGCTATACTTGTAGTCCTATTTTAGTTTTTATTTTGAAACAGGCTCTCACTAAGTTAGTTGCTAAGGCTGATATTGGACATGTGATTTTCCCATTTCAGCCTCCCAAGTATTGGTATTACAGGCCTGCGTCACCATCCTCAGCTGTGACCGTACCTTTATCATCGGTATTTTTCAGCAGGAGGAAGTTGGATGAGGGTGTAGAAGCAGAATTAAAGGTAGAGAGCATTCTATGAAGTGATATTATTACCTGATATTATTAGATGAAAACTTCAACTAGTATTTAATCTGATAGGATTATGTTTTAGGATTATTTTGATTATTTCAAAATGCTCTCAGAGAGAATTTTTTTGTCCTTTTAAAATTTTTGAAGCGTTTGAGTGATGGAGGACATGGAAGAAACCTGAGGAACGAAAGGTTCTGAAAGAGTTAAGGTCAAGCTTTCCGAGACTCTGGGTGACTTCTGGTCTTTCCGGAATTTCTCACCCCCGACCCACCGGTGAGAGCGGAAACTGGCTGCAATCATGCTCTTAATAATCTTTAACCTCTTTGTTTCTTCTTGTTTTTTTTTTTTAATTTTCCCTCCATGATTGTATTCTGCAAGCATATGATGACGTATATTCTACATCAGTCATTCTACATTGTGTTTGAGATTGTACTTTGATGTTTTTCTTTCTGTTGAAGTTGTGGTTTTGGTGCAGGGGAAAAAAGTATAAAAACTTAGTTCTAGAGAATAAAGTTGTCAGTGGTCCAAGAGACGACTGTCCATGTCTTCATTTCAGGTCTCTCCCTCCCAAGTCCCGGGGAGGAATCCCCATATTTGAGCTGTATGACACATTCTGAGAGAACATTGTGCTAAAGTCATCTATAATGCTATTGGCAAATTGAAAGACAGAATACTAGTGTTTTACAAAGCTCTAACAGAGTGGGGCGAGGTGGTGTGCGCCTTTCATCCCGATACTTGGGAACCTGAGACAGTAGGATCACTGGTGTGAGGACAGTGTGCGCAACCTTAGCAAGACCCAATTTCAAAATAAAAAGTGAAATATGGCTTGTCAGTATAGTTCATTGGTAAAAGGCTCCTGGGATCAATCTCCCCAGTATTACAAAAAAGCTCAAAGTGATAGCACTTTGTCTATATCCCTAAAGTCCGTATTGTTATCCCTTTGCTAGTAATTTTATGATGAACATAAGTCATGTGTTTAGTAAACCCCAGCTCCATGGGAGGCGGAGGCAGGAGAATCACAAGTCTGAGGCCAATCTGAGCAAGCTGGAACTTGTTCCAAGAAAAAATTGAAGCAGGGCTGGAGACGTCGCTCAGTGGTAGCGCGTTTGTGTAGCGTGGGCGAGGCCCTGAACGTAATCCCCCGTATATCATCATCTTACAGCAGATTGTATGCTAACGCCACGTCCATATTATATTTAGAGAAAATAAATAATCCCCCCAAAGAAATCCTCCTGTTCCTTGTGTATAGGAATCAGTAATATCATGCAATGAACACTGGAAAAGTCCATTTTCAACTTTGCTGAGGGGATGTGGGTGAGCAGACGGAGCCGCGCCTCACGTCAGGGCTGTTTACCCAGTACAGGCCGCCATTTTGCTAAGTCAACCTGATTCTAACAGTCTCTTAAACATGGACACATTTAATGAGAACGAGTCCTGGGTGTCAGTGTCAATTCATTATGAATCAATCCTATCTATATCTCAGATTTCGGCTTTAGAGGTCAGTTGGGTATTATTTGATAGTGAAAGAGAAAGATTTATTAAAATTATCCCTAAACGTAATTTCCAAGCTGGGCCTGGTGGAAAATAAGCGGTGGTGGTGTGGGTTAGGGGTAGAATGCTCCTAGGTTCAAACCCCATTACTAGCAGACAACAAAAACCACGTTTCTACAGTTATGTGGCGAATCAGGAGAAAATCATTTTAGTAGTCATCTGTCAAAACCAAGAATAATTCCCTGTTGTCATTTTTAGAAATTCTATTTGGACATCATAGTTTTAGGATTGTGATTATATACGAAGTAGCAACCAATACACCAACATTGCAGCAAATTCACCATTGTAGAAATAATAAATGTGTCATTTTAGTGCTCTTCTCTATGTGGTATGAATTCGATGATACAGCTTGAGGAGATAATGGTGTTGTTTTGAACATAGACTTAAAGTTTAATCAGTGATATTATTAAAAAATAAACATGCACATATGCCATCGATTCTAGACTTTTCTTCCTGGAGTTTCCTGAACTGAATTTCTGTTTTTGTTTTTGTAGTATTGGGGATTTAACACTCAGGGACATTTTACCTGCAAGCCACACCCCGACCCCCGTCTTTTGCTCTTTGTTTTGAAACGGGGTCTCACTATGTGGCGGACGGACTCACTAAGAGTAAGTGAGGCTGGCCTCAAACCTGAGATCCTCCTGTCTCAGCCTCCCAATACAAGCCTGTGCCACCATGCCCCCACTCTGAATTTCAAAAATATCTAAGCTTGAAAAAATATTTAAGATTAATATTAAGCTTGAGTGTTCAGTATATATTGTTATTCTTCTAGATTTGATCTTATCGTGTAGTAAAGATAAGCACAGGCACACTTTTTTATAACTATGTAGGCGCCAAATCATCTAAGATATCGGTAATTGGAGAAGATAATTCTGCGCTGGGATGCTTCTCATTTCTTTTTCCTCCCAGCCTCTATATTTAGGTATTTTAATCGCATATGGCACGGAACCATTTCTTAAGGAAATCAGGCTGGCTCTGAATTTGCAATCTTTTCTCCTCAGCCCATGGGGTAGTTGGCTTGACGGGGGTTGTAGCGCCTCATCTGGTTGAAAACTTTTGTTTTAATGATCAGATGAAAGCAAAATACCTTGCCGTCTGAAGCGTTGTGCTTATAGATGTCGAGATAGTCAACTTAAACTCTCCCCCTCTTTTGGTGGCGGGCCTGAACCCAAGTTCCCGAGTCAGCTCTCTAGGACTCAGCTGTTAACAGCAGCCTCAACTTGAAGTTTCTGTGTATTATTATGTTGCTCTTGGGTCGTTCCTAAAATGTAGGTTCACGGTCAATTTATTGTTGTGAAGTTTCCTGTTCATCCTTTTCTCGGAAAAACTTATTTTGCTTTATTTATTTATTCATTCATTTATTTATTTATTTTTGCAGTGCCAGGAATTGAAACCAGGGGCATTCTAACTCCAAACTACACCCCCAGCCCTATTTTTAGTCTTTATTTTGAAACCGGGTCTCACTAAGTGGCAGAGGTCCAAGTAGCTGGGTCTTGCCTCAAATCTGGGGTCCTTCTGTCTCAGCCTCCCAAGTACTGGGATTCCAAGATGCTTCACCATGCCCGGCTTGTTATTTTTAAATCAAAATTGATGACATTTCAGTTACTTTGTTGGTTTGATTAAATAAATGTTAAAGCGAGGCGTGGTGGCAGGTGTCTGAGATCCCAATACTTGGGCCGAAGGTTTCAGGCTAGTTTTAGTAACTTAGCTAGGCGTTTTTTCAATACAAAAAAAAAAAAAAATAGGGCTGGGACGTAGCACAGAGGTAGAATGCCTTTGGTTTTACTTCCTAGCGCTCTTCCCTCTACTAAAATCTGAACCAGTATTAACTGTCCACGAGGGTAGTTGTTCTTAAATGACTTGAATAAGTGAAACGTGCTTTGCATTTCTTCAAACTTTTCATTGGTTATGTTACCACTGACACTGGTCGTTGATTAGAAGTGGCTCCAGGACGCCTCCACGCCGGGATTCTCAGTTTACAATCTGCAAAGCAGTTCAGTACTTTAAGTAACGCCCGACCTGAATTAGGTGCTGCCTACAGCAGACAGCTGAGCCCGAGCCAGTTGCTGGGAGGAGCCCTGGACGCGGCCGCACCTGGAGCTGCCGCGAGCGGGCTGCCGAGGGGATGCTGGGCGCAGGTGCCTGCTGGTCACGCCCCTCAGGGTGCTCGGGCGAAGGTGCCTGCTGGCCACGCCCCTCAGGGATGCTAGGCGTAGGTGCCTGCTGGCCACGCCCCTCAGGGATGCTCAGGTGCAGGTGCCTGCTGGCCACGCCCCTCGCATCTTCCCCCTCTCCTCCCAGCTTCCGGCCCCGCCCTTCCCGTGGAGAGGAGCGAGGCGGGGGGCGCGCGTGCTGCTCTCCGGAGTCCTGGGTGGCTGCAAAGCCCCGGCCGGGGTCTCTCAGGGGTCCGGCCGCCCCCGACGAGGCCCTCGGCCCCTCTCGGCGTCGCTTGCGGAGCTCGGGCAGCGTCCTGGCGTCCAGGCTGGTAGGGGTGCTGCAGAGCTCTGGGGCGACGCTGGAAGGATGGCGGGGCGGCGGGGGGGGGGGGCTTCAGCAGCGGGCAAGCAGAAAGGTGGGGGGCAGGGGGCCCCCTCGGCAGTAAACAGAAAAGTGGGGGCTAGGGGGCCCCCTTAGCAGTGGGCAGGCAGAAAGGTGGGGGGTGGGGGCCTCCTCACTAGTGGCCAGGCAGAAAGGTGGGGTGTAGGGCCCCCCTCAGCAGTGGGTAGGCAGAAAGATGGGAGACAGGGGGCCCTTAGCAGTTGCCAGGCAGAAAGGTGAGGTGTAGGGCCCCCCTCTGTAGTGGCCAGGTAGAAAGGTGGGGGGCAGGGGGCTCCCCTCAGCAGTGGCCAGGCAGAAAGGTGGGGTCCGGGGCTCCCCTCCGCAGTGGCAGGCAGTGGGTGGGCGCCTCTGGTGAGCTGCTTCGTGGCACCGGGAGGCTGGCGGGGCTTTTTTTATTTTTTATTTTTGCCTCACACAGAGGGGCTGCCCTTGGGAGCCCGGCCACTCTCGGGGGGACTGGGCCTGCGCCTCCAGGTTCCGGGGTCCCTCTAAACTCCCCCCCCAGGGTTGGCAATGGCGGGGTCGGCTTCCTACAGGCGGCTGTGTGCGCTCCTTAGCGCACTGGCCTGGCTCCTCGGTGGTTATTAACTAGGGTGCGCTCTCCCCGGGCGGGGGTGCGAGCCCGTGAGCGCAGGGGACGGCGCTTACAGGTGGGGGCGTCGGGGGCGTCTAAGGTCCCCCCAGCAACGCAGAGGGGGTTTGTCGGGGAAATTTGCCCCGAGGCTGGCGCTGCGTGGTGCCTGGCCTGAGTCCGGCTGCAGTGTCGGGCACTGTGGCCACAGGGGCGTCTCTGCAGGGCTTTATCTGCGGGCGCAGGACGCCCCTCCTGGGGCCCCCCAGCCTCCCGTGCAGCCGCCGAGGGCCTCGGGCCTGGGCATCGCCGGCCCCTCAGGTCGGCCTCTGAGGCCGAGCTCCTCCTCCTCCTGGCGGCCCCTGCGCCCTGGCCGTCCAGCCTTGGTGGAGTGGGCAGGGCCTGTCTGCTCACCTGGGATCCCGGCAGCGCCGCCGCCTCCTCTCTCAGCCGGTGCCCAAGCCCAGGACAGCGGTGACCCGGGCAGCGGTGACCCGGGCAGCAGTGACCCAGGACAGCGGTGACCCGGGCCGCGGTGACCCGGGCCGCGGTGACCCGGGCAGCGGTGACCCGGGCAGCGGTGACCCGGGCCGCGGTGACCCGGGCCGCGGTGACCCGGGCAGCGGTGACCCGGGCCGCGGTGACCCGGGCAGCGGTGACCCGGGCCGCGGTGACCCAGGACAGCGGTGACCCGGGCCGCGGTGACCCGGGCAGCGGTGACCCGGGCAGCGGTGACCCGGGCAGCGAGCCTCTCCAGTCTGAACTGCATTTTCTGGTGAGAAAGTGTTGACGGCCGAGGCAATGGAGCGCCGGATGGCTTCACTGTCATTGTGAGGTTTCTGGCTGAATGTCCGCGCCCTTAGCCGTCTTTTGCGCAGGGAGAGAGGTGAGAGTTTTGTCTTTGGGGTCTGCTACCGATGAGTGATATTTTGGGGGTGGATGCCCGCGAACGGGAGGGTAGCGGCTTCGGGAGGAGCGTGTTGAAATCCTTAAGAAATGGCGGGATCGTTGACCACAGTGGTCATTTCTTTACGTACCTGCCACAAGGTAGAGAGTCCAGCTGCCCCACCATTTTATGTCCGGCTCTCTGACTGTATCATTTAATGTAACTTGTCGGCATCTCCGTGTAGGTAGAACTCGCATTTCTCTGGCGTCTGATGCTGCCGCCCGCGCACTTATTCTCCGTCTGTGTGTTGGACCGTTTTGCCTCTATTTAATTTTATGAATTGGGATGGCCGGGCGTGGTGGCGCACCCTTGTCATCCCAGCCCTCGGGAGGCTGAGGCAGGAGGACACAGAGGTTTGGAGCCTTAGCTGCCTAGTGGGACTCAGCAACTGAGACCCTGTCTCCAAATAAACTGTAAAATAGGGCTGGGGGTGCAGCCCGGAGGTAGGAAGCTCCTGGGTTCCACCCCCAGTACCACCGAAATAAAGAATTGGGTTGTCTTTGTGTGTGTGTGTGTGTGTGTGTGTGTGTGTGTGTGTGTGTGTGTGTGTGATACTGGGGTTCCTGGAAACTTTCCCAGGCTACACTCCCAGACCTATTTTATATTTTATTTGGAAACAGGGTCTCTTAGGCCAGTGCACCTGGCTCTGAACCTGCGCGATCCTCCCGTCTCCGCCTCCCAAGCGCGGGGATGACAGGCGTGCCCACCACGCCGGGCAGGATTGAGTTGTCTTTTTAAATAAAAAGTCGGAAGTAATCGTTTTATCTTCTAGGTTCGAGATATTTTATTTGATACACGTTTTATTATAAAGGCCTCCTGCGCTCTTCTTGTGTCTTTAAAATTTTTTAATGGTTTCTGTGTTGACGCCCTGTAAAATTTCCTTGGTAGTTGGTGGGTTTTTTTTATTGGTGCATAATAACTTTCTCTGCGTGGTGATACCATCCAAACGCAATTTGGTCCGTTTCAGTTCCGCCGTCTACCTTTTCCACCGCTCTCGCTCCGTCCACCTCTCCTCTGTTAACGGTTTTCCTGGTATTTACGGCCCAGCGTTTTTCGTTCTTATTTTCTCGAGCTTCTACCTGTGAGAGGAAACCATCAACTTGGCACCTTTTCCTTGGCGATTTTATCTAGAGTGAGAGGCAGTGTCAGTGTAGTTTGTTATTATTTACTCGGTACCGGGGGTTCTGCTCGGCATTCTTCCCTAATCTTTTTGTTTTGTGTTGAGACAGTCTTTGCCGAGGCAGGCCTCACCTGTGACCCTCTGCTCAGCCTCCCCAGACTGGGATTTTTTTTGCCATGGACCGCCAGGTCTGACATCAGTATCACTTTGATTTTCATTTTTGGGGTTATTAAAGGTGTTAAAAGTCTTTTTTTACTTGTCTTTGTATTTGTATTATTTTAAAAATTATTTAGTTCATTTCTCATATTTTTTAAAAAATGTAGATTGGTTGAACCCAGGTGCTTTCTACTTGTGAGCTACACCCTTAATCCTATTTTTATTTTTATTTATTTATTTATTTATTTATTTATTTATTTATTTATTTTTTGTGGTACTGAGGATGGAGCCCTTCTACCTCTGGGTTACACTCCCAGACCTTTTTAAAAATATTTTATTTAGCTGGGCGTGGTGGCGCACGCTTGTAATCCCCGCGCTTGGGAGGCGGAGACAGGAGGATCGCGCAGGTTCGAAGCCAGCCGCGCCAGCCACGCGCGCTGGCTTAGGAGACCCTGTTTCCAAATAAAAATGTAAAAATAGGTCTGGGAGTGTAGCCCGGAGGTAGAAGGGCTTCCAGGAACCCCAGTACCACCAAAAAAAAAAAAAAAAAAAAATATATATATATATATATATATTATTTGGAAACAGGGTCTCTTACGCCAGCAAGGCTGGCTTCGAACCTGCGTGATCCTCCTGTAATCCCCAAGTGCGGGGATGACAAGCGTGCGCCACCACGCCCAGCTGGGCTTTTAAATTTTTATTTTAAGTGTTTATAATTAATCCATTGATCAGATTTGTCTCTTTTGCTTTCTCTAGTAGCCACGAATAAAATGGAGGGAAGGCAGGAGTAATGAATTAGTTGCTGATCATTTATAAACATCATAAACACATAGGTACACGGCTTTGAGTGTACTAGTATTGGAAAGAGGTTTTAAAATGTATTAATGTATCAGTATTGGGAAAGATTTCCAATTTTGAAAATATATCTCCTGTATACTAAAAAAAAAGCCAGTCCAGGCAGGAAGGAGGGACTTGTAATTTACATTTCTAAAAGAGAAAGAAGAAAGTCGAGCCAGGGCAGAGGTCTCTTTACATTTCTAAGGAAAAACAAATGGCCTGAGGGAGGGGAGAAAATCCCAGACCCGGAGAAAACAAAAGATAGAGGCCTGTGTTTGGAGGCAGGACAGCCTCCCCCTTGGGGCAAAGCCACCTGGAGACAGCAGAGAGGGGCTAGAGATATGGCTAGGTATCTACGGATCAAAGGACGTGGGCCCCATAAAAACACTCAGTAAACTGTAGCGCTCGCTCGCTCTTTCTGGCACAGGGCTGTGACTATCTCTGTATTCCTATCTTTTAATAAACTTCTTTAAATCGTCAGCAACTGTCCAAGCTATGCATATTTATTCTTCGCTTAGGACAAGAATCCATGGTTTTTTTCTGTTTTTGGTCGTTTGGGGTTTTGTTATGGGTTGGGGGAAAGTGTGTTCAGGGCCCTAGCAGGGGTTCCCGGGGAACAGTTTCCCCACAACCATTATTTTCCCGATCTGTAACATTTAGGTTACATTGATTTTTAAGTCATGAATTTTTGGAACATTTTTTGTATAATTGTAATATGTGATAATGTGTATATATGTGTGTGTGTGTGTAAATTTTTTTTTTTTTTTTTTTTTTTTTTTGGTGGTACTGGGGTTCCTGGAAGCCCTTCTACCTCCGGGCTACACTCCCAGACCTATTTTATATTTCATTTGGAAACAGGGTCTCTTAAACCAGCGCGGCTGGCTTCGAGCCTGTGCGATCCTCCTGTCTCCGCCTCCCAAGCGCGGGGATGACAAGTGTGCGTCACCACGCCCGGCTGTAATAGGCATTTTTTAACATAGGGATTTTTTTTCTTCTAGGTTTTAAAAATATACAGTCCACTGTCATCTGTATTTTCCTTTGTGTGTGCAAGGATAGTCTCTCGTAAGGCACTGTAACTTGGAGCGTTGCCTAAGTTTCGTCCTGCCCCGTGGCTCTCCTCAGTCTTACACCACTATGTTTTTGTCAACCTCGGCTGTACCTGTGCGTGAGAGCGTGAAGTTTATTCTGTGTCTCATTTCAGCTGATAGAGCGACGTCCGGCGTCGTCCGTGTGTTGGCAGGTGACGGTCCGGCCTCGTCCGTGTCGCCGCATGGCCTCGTCGCGGCGCTTCTGCACCTTGTCCACCCGCTTGGCCGATGGCCCCGTCGACCGTGTCAGGGTCCGGGTGACTGCGCAGCGCCGTCCGCATCCCGGGAGCGCGGCCGTGCCCTGGTGGGCCGATTTCCACTCCTCTGCACGTCTGCCCGTGGTAGGCTGGGCTGGGTCCTTTGCTCGTCGTGTTTCCAGTGTGTGACGAATGTTGGTGCTTTCTTCTGGCCGCTCGTGTTCTCTGAGCTTCCCCGCCGCGGTCTCTGGTGTACGTCTTGTCCAGTGCTCGTTATCTCGAGTGTTTTCCATCTTAAGGCTTCTCGCTGCGGTGAGGCGATACTCAGTAAGACGCTGAAGTTTTTGAAGACATACCATTCTTTTTAAGAATTCATTATTTCTTTAAGAATTTCTTTTTAAGAATTCATTATTTTTTTAAGAATTCATTCTTTTTAAGAATTCATTATTTCCCCTCTGCCTTCCCGCTTAACGAATAATTTTCCTTCTCTCCCCGCATGCAGGTGTGGGCCCGCCAATTATTTTCTCGGCGCGAGCCTCTGCGTTAGATTAACAATGGAGATACGCCGCTTGGTTCGCGAGGCCCGGGGCTCCGCGCGCCACACCACCTTGAAGTTGAAGGCTTGTGCCGTCCACCTGTGTCCTTGGTGAGTTTTCAGCCTTTTCCTATCTCAGTCTGCTCGAAAAAGTCAAAATGCAGGGGTATAGTCCCTTAAAGGATGGAGGCTTGGGTCTATGACGCTTTGGTGTTGTTGGTAATTAATACAGGGTTCTGTAAATAAGTGCGCTCTAAACTACTGTGAGTACAGGATGAAGGCGTATTCTAAGTAGCCATGCGTCTGGCTCCTCATAAGAATCAGCGCGGGCTCAACGCCCCACCCCAGCCTTCGTGTCTGCTTTTACGCCCGAGTGCTGTGTGGACGAGCACGGCTTGGGAGCGCGCGTGAGGCCGCATCTGACGCCTTACGCCTCCCGCTTTATTCTTTGCAGGGGTGGTTTTGCCTGCAGGTCCCGTGTGGGTTCATGGACCTCTTTTTAAAAATGAACCAGTGAGTTGGTTTCTATTGTTTGGTACCGAGATTTAAACCCAGGGCATTGCACCTGTGAGGTCCCCCCGCCTGCGTCACTGTGTTGAGCGAGGCCGCGGCCGAGTTGCAGAGTTTCGCCTCCAGTCTGCGATCTCACGTCGGGCCTCCCGGGTGCAGGGAGCCAAGGTGGTGCCCGGCTACGCCGGACTCCGCGTAGCTCTTGGGATTGTTTTTCTAGTTCTGCAAAGAATGGCGTTGCTTTTTGGGTTGATAGCGATCGCCCTGAATTGGTGATATATGTTTGGCGAGCATGGGCCTAGTCCTCGTGTGGATTCTTCTTATCGGTCTTAATGGCTCCTGTTTGTGAGCCGTTAAACCACACGAGCAAGCCAAGCCAGGCTCGCTGGTGGCGCGCGCTTGTCATCCCCGCGCTTGGGAGGCTGAGACAGGAGGATCGCGCGGGTTCGAAGTCGGCTTCAGCTACTGAGTGAGGCTCTCGGCAACTCAGTGAGACCCTGTTTCCAAATAAAGTATAAATAGACCTGGGAACATAGCCCGGAGGTAGAAAAGCCCCTGGGTTCCACCCCCAATGCCACCAAAAAAAAAAAAAAGAAAAGAAAAGAAAAGAAAAAAAGAAAAAAGAAAAACCCACATCAGCATGTGGCTTTATTACTGATTTTTCGTTTACCTGTGTCTTTCCTATCACATCACGCTGTGGTGTTTAAACAATTTTTTTTTTTTTTTTTTGGTGGCACTGGGGGTGGAACCCAGAGGCTTTCTACCTCCAGGCTATGCTCCCAGACCCATTTTCTATTTTATTTGGAAACAGGGTCTCACTGAGTTGCCGAGAGCCTCACTAAGTGGCTGAGGCTGGCTTCGAACCTGCACGATCCTCCTGTCTCAGCCTCCCAGGCGCGGGGATGACAAGCGTGCATACCACGCCCGGCTTATGTGTAAACAATTTATATAATCGTCACGTGTGGTTTTTTTGTTTTTGCGTGTGAACGCAGTCCCCCACTACCACGAATTATGCGGTCGAGTTTCCTGCATTTGGGTAACTCGCAGGGGTCAGCGTATCCGGAGAGCAGTGGATGAGCCTCGCCCTGGGAGAACCACCTTCAAATCGTCATGTGTTTAAAGCGGGGAGTTTCGTGTTATAACGCTTTTGCCGTTGCAGGTGTTTTTTGATTCGGTGTGGGTTTGGGGATTATTTCTCCCGTTTGTGCAAAAATGTAGCCGGGACTTGGATTGAGAGTTCACGGAGTCCCCAGCTGTCTCTGAGTGCTATGAATGTTTTAAATTGTTGCTGTGTGTGTAGTTTGCGCAGTTGGAGGAGACATCCATCCATTTGCCTTTTGAGATTGGCTCATCTTGCTTCCTGTGCTGTTTGGAAGTTCTAGCCGATGTCTCACTGCTCAGCCATCGTAAAGAACGGCATACTTTTTTTTTTTTTTTTGGTGGTACTGGGGTTCCTGGAAGCCCTTCTACCTCCGGGCTACACTCTCAGACCTATTTTATACTTTTATTTGGAAACAGGGTCTTTTAAGCCAGTGCACCGGCTTCAAGCCTGCAGGATCCTCCTGTCTCCACCTCCCAAGTGCAGGGATGACAAGCGTGTGCCCGTTCGCCACCGCGCCCGGCTCCGGATTTTTTTTTTTTCTTTTTTGTGGTACTGGGGTTCCTGGAAGCCCTTCTACCCCTGAGTTACACTCCCAGACCTATTGTTATACTTTTTTATTTTGAAACTGGGTCTCTTAAGCCAGCACGGCTGGCTTTGAACCTGCGCGATCCTCTTGTCTCCGCCTCCCAATCGCGGGGATGACGAGCGTGCGCCACCGCGCCCGGCAGAATTGAGCTGTCTTTTTAAATAAGAAGTCGGAAGTAATCGTATTATCCTCTAGGTTCTAGATGTTTTGTCTGATACACGTTTTATTATAAAGGCCTCCTGCGCTCTTCTTGTGTTTCTAATGGCTTCGGTGTTGGCTCCATGTAAATTTTCCTTGGTAGTTTGTGGTTATTTTTATTGGCGCACGATAACTTTTTTGCGTGGTTTTACCATCCAAATGCAATTTGGTCCGTTTCAGTTCCGCTGTCTACCTTTTCCACCGCTCTCACCCCGTCCACCTCTCCTCCTTTAACGGTTTTCCTTGTATTTACGGCGCAGCGTTTTTAGTTGTTATTTTCTCTAGAGAGGAAACCATCAACTTGGCACCTTTGACTTGGCGATTTTATCTAGAGTGAGAGGCAGTGTCAGTGTAGTTTGTTATTATTTACTCGGTACCGGGGATTCTACCGGGGATTCTACCCGGCATTCTTTCCTAATCTCTTGGTTTTTGTGTTGAGACAGTCTTTGCCGAGGCAGGCCTCACCTGTGACCCTCTGCTCAGCCTCCCCAGAACTGGGATTTTTTTTTGCCATGGACCCCCAGGTCTGACATCAGTGTCACTTTGATTTTCATTGTTTTATTAAAGGTGTTGAAACGTTTTTTTTTTTTAATTAACTTGTCTTTGTTTTTGTATTTGTATTATTTTAAAAATTTAGTTCATTTCTCGTTTTTCTAAAAAAACTTGTAGATTGGTGTTCTGAACCCAGGTGCTTTCTACTTGTAAGCTACCCCTTAGTCCTATTTTAAATTTATTTATTTATTCATTTATTTATTTATTTGTTTATTTTTGGTGGTACTGAGGATGGAACCCTTCTACCTCCGGGCTACACTCCCAGACCTGTTTTTATATTTTTATTTCGAACCAGGGCCTCTTAAGCCAGCAAGGCTGGCTTGGAACCAGCGCGGGGATGACAAGCGTGCGCCACCACGCTCGGCTTGATTCCCCAGTTTTGATGGAGATTGGCAGGCAGCTGGATGTGGCGACAAGTGCTTGTGCTCCTGCTTCAGGAGGTGAAGGAGAGGAGGATTGCAGGTTTGAGGATGGCCTTATCGAGTGCTGAGACTCTGATCCACCTTGGGAAACCTTATTTCCAAGTAAAAGTTAAATAGGGCCGGGGGCGTAGTTCAGAGGTAGAACGCCATTGAGTTGGTTGTTAAGAAGGACGACGTGTGACCACGAAGCTGCGAGTGGCGGTCGAGGCGCGTGACCTGAGTTGTTGGGAGGCTGAGGTAGAAGGATGAAGGAGGAAGGACATTATCAGCGAGAAGCAACACTCGGTGCTCAGCGGTGAAATTCTTTTTCAAAATTGAAAAAAAGGGCGATGGGTGTAACTCAAAGGTGGAATGTGAATGCGCCCATGGAAGTACTTTTTTTTTTTTTTTTTTTGGTGGTACCGGGGTTCCTGGAAGCCCTTTTACCTCCGGGCTACACTCCCAGACCTATTTTTACATTTTTATTTGGAAACAGGGTCTCCTAAGCCAGCGCACACGGCTGGCTTCAAACCTGCGCGATCCTCCTGTCTCCGCCTCCCAAGCGCGGGGATG
Organism: Muscardinus avellanarius; assembly: GCF_963383645.1. Classification (NCBI taxonomy): domain Eukaryota; kingdom Metazoa; phylum Chordata; class Mammalia; order Rodentia; family Gliridae; genus Muscardinus; species Muscardinus avellanarius. The sequence goes on along the minus strand of NC_137808.1, from coordinate 15,622,244 downwards.
ACAAGTGTGTGTCACCACACCTGGCCAGAAATACTTTTTAAAAAGAAAGGTAGCGCGGGCGTGGCGGCGCACACCTGCGATGCCAGCGCTTGGGAGGCGGAGACGGGAGGATGGCACGGGTTCACAGGCAGCCTCGACTATTTGGTGAGGCCCTCATCTCAGCAACTTAGTGGCACCGTGTTTCCACAAAAGCATGAAATAGGTCTGGGAGCATCGCCTGGAGATACCCGACTCTCCAGTCAAAACCAAGCCGTGGCCGAATCGCCCGTCAGTCTCAGGAAGGTTAAGACAGCCCCTGGGTTCCACCACCTGTACCCCACACACGAAGGTAGAATTTCTCTGGGTTTAATTCCCAGCAATGCCCCAATAGACATAGTCAGAGCCGTGAGGACGTGGGGACGTAGCCAGCCTACGGAGGTGAGTGTGGACGGCTCCCTCATGAGTATGTGCGGAGGCACGGCAGCAGTCTTTGGCATCTCTTCCCAAAGGTGCGGCCGAGCGAGAGTGGCCGGTCCGAAAGGTCCTGACTCTTTCTTTCCCGTGTGACAGCCAGAGAGGAAATAGGAGACCACGTGGGGACGGGAAGGAAACGAGAGCGCTGTGGGCTCGGAGAGGAGTCGAGAGGAGGTCGTATCCCTGCGTGAGGGCATCGCTCCCAAGCTCACTGTGCCGTCTGCAGACATCGCATCCGTGGAGGTGTTAAAACCGGCGCCTCGTGAGACGGAGACCCCCGAGACGCCGCGGTGTCGGATGGCGGCCTTGCTCAGCTTTGTCTCCCACCAACGTCTCGGTGGCCCGGGAGCCGATTCCCGGGCGGGTCTGCAGGCGCCGGCGTCGGGATGCGGCCTGGCACTGCGAGTGGCGAGGGCGCCGGGAGTCTGGTGTTTCCAGGACCGTAGAGATCCCGCCTTTCCCCATCCAAACCGAGAGAGAATGCGGGCGATTCCAGGTTGGCGGGAGCGAGAGTTCTGCGGTCGGGATGGCTGGAGGACGAGAAGGCGAGGCTGGACCTGGTGCGTCCTGTCTGGGTCGAGCGCACGCCCAGCACAAGGTTTGGGTGGCAAAATGTGGTATCTGTGGGTGGTGGGTAAGTTGAATGTCCCCATTCCTGTTCTGAGCTGATCTCCAGAGCTAGTTGTCTGTGGTGCTGGGCGTACACCTCAGGGCTGTTCTACCACTGAGCCAAGTAGAGCTTCCAGTCTCTCTCGGCTTTTTTATTTTTTGGGTGGTTCTGGGGCTCCTGGAAGCCCTTCTACCTCCGGGCTACACTCCCAGACCTATTTTATATTTTATTATTTATTTATTTATTTATTCATTTATTTTGGTGGCACTGGGGTTCCTGGAAGCCCTTCTACCTCCGGGCTACACTCCCAGACCTATTTTATATTTTATTATTTATTTATTTATTCATTTATTTTGGTGGCACTGGGGTTCCTGGAAGCCCTTCTACCTCCGGGCTACACTCCCAGACCTATTTTATATTTTATTATTTATTTATTTATTCATTTATTTTGGTGGTACTGGGGTTCCTGGAAGCCCTTCTACCTCCGGGCTACACTCCCAGACCTATTTTTACATTGTTATTTGGAAACAGGGTCTCCTAAGCCAGCGCGCGCGGCTGGCTTGGAACCAGCGCCATCCTCCTGTCTCCGCCTCCCCAGCACGGGGATGACAAGCGTGCCCACCACGCCCGGCCTCTCTCGGCTTCTAAAGGAGCCTTTCCCCCCTCTCTTTCTGAGCTGATCTCAGGAGCCGGTAGTCTTAGTCTGCGGTGCTGGGCTCACACCTCAGGGCTGTTCTACCTTTGAGTCAAGTAGAGCTTCCAGTTCTCTCTTGGCGGTACTGGGGTTCCGGGAGGCCCTTCTACCCCTGGGCTACTCTCCCAGACCTATTTTATACTTTTTTTTGGAAACAGGCTTCAAACCTGCGCGATCCTCTGTCTCCGCCTCCCCAGCGCGGGGATGACAAGCGTGCCCGCCACGCCCGGCCCTCTCTTGGCTTCGAAAGGAGTCTTCCCCGCTCTCCTCTTTCTGAGCTGGTCTTGAGAGCTATTAGTCTGTGGTGCTGGGCTCACACCTTAGGGCTGTTCTTCCTCCCTCTGAGCCAAAGAGAGCTTCCAGCTCTCTTGGCTTCTAAATGAGCCCCCCCCCCCTCCAGCGTGCTCGGATGTCTCTGGAAGCACTCTCCCTCCTCCTGTCTTGGTTCAGGGTCCTTCTTCACCCTCTGAGGCTGAGGGTGGTCCTGCCTCGGCGTTTGGAGGTTCGCTGTGGCATGGACTGTCTCGTGCTCTGAGGCTGACACGTGACTCTTCTTCCAGCAAAGTGGACCGTGCCGACTTTGTTCCTCTGTTGGAGTTGGAGGTGAGCGTGGCCGTGACCATCGGCGTCTACACGTGCGGAGGAGGGATATTCACTCTGCGCTTTTTTTTGACGACTGGTTTCTTCAACGCGGGTCCGTGAATAAAAGTGTTTTACAAGTGTGTGCTGTGTTTTTAAAATCTCATGCACTAGCAAAGAAAAAAATGAAGGCGTTTTAATAAAGTTTTTTTGATGGGTGGTCTCTTTTATTGTCTGTGAATAAAGGTATTTTACAAGTGTGTGTTGGTGTTTAATAGACATAGTAGGTCAGTTCCATCTTTAGAAATTTTAATAATTATTATATTCCTCTAATTATACATAATTATATTTATGTATATTAATTACATATTACTATTAGAACTAATTGTATATTTACATATATTTCTAATATGTATAATTACATAATAGAACTAATATATAATTATATGTAATTATAATTGGAGGTAGAAATATGTAAATATAAATTTAAACAAAATATACTTAGTATTTTATATATAACAATATACATAATAGAAATGTCCTATAAAATTAGTTCTAATATTAATATGTAATTAATATACCCATATAATTATATATAATTGGAGGTAGAGAAATATAGTTTTTATATATAACAATATACATAGTAGAAATATAACCTATAATGAATTAAATATGTATAGAGAAATAGTTTTTAACAATAGAAATATATAATCTACAATTATAATAGTGTATATTTCAATACTAAAAGACATACAATTCTAAATTATAGGTAAATCAGTATGTTACTATATGTAACTAATATATAATTGTAGGTAAAATATAGTCATAATTTTTATGTATAACATACATAATAGTATATACTTAAAATACTAATAAACATACTATACAATTAGTTCTAATATGTAATTATGTATAATTGTACTTAGCCCTATATGCACGTCCTGTACAGTTTGTAATAGAACCATGTTATTTCCTTTATACTTAGATGTTCACTTAGAATATTAATATGACACGACTATATCCCTACACAGACTAGGTACTCTACACGCAGGGTCTTACTTGAGGAATGAAATATATAAAACTTATGTAAGACCCACATACTTAGACAACACACATTGATATGAAACATAAGATATGTTACATAACTTTCATAGTTATGTCTGGGAAGTGAAAGAAAAAATGCTACACCACTAAATACACAAATTTAATATTTTATTAAAGCCCCCTAAAAAATAAAGGCAATAAATGTAATTTAAAAACCAATAAAATTACACATTAAATCACCTAAAAATACTTAAAAACAACCACGACATACCTACCATGAAACATACCATACACTTACCATGCTAAGCATGGAAATGCTTAACGTACCCCCAAAATGCCCCAATTCATAGATACTAAATTTCACGTACACAGGTCTCTAAATCCTACCCTAGAAAACAAAACCACTACAGAAACATGTAACCACATCTATAAAACATACTAACCCCAACAAATACACCCTAAAAAAACCAAACACCTAAAACCACACAAATATATACTACACAAAATGACAAAAAACTAATAGGTAAACCACCTAAAATATAAAAACCCACTACCTACACACATGTAAATAAAATCATGACAAAAATGACAACTATGAACACTAATTATACAAGTTAAAAAACATCATACATGGGCAAAATAAACACTACAACCCAAACTACACTCCCTAAGCAAAACCAAAATACATGATATTCACCTCAATAAAACTACAATTAAAAAAATCCCTAAAATCAAAAAAAAATTACAGAAACCTAATATCTACAAAAAACCTGAATTACCTACATAATCATACAACAGCACCATCCGTCTACATTCCCTAAACACATAAAAAACCTGTTCCTAAAATAATCCAAATACATTACACACAAGTTCTAAACCAACCTTACAGCCATAAAAAAAACCTGAATAACCCACTGTTCCTAACACTATGACCCATTAATCTACGACCAAATTAAAAACACCCTACCGACACTATCAAAAAAAATCCCATCATACGCTACAAACCTTAGCCTCAAAAGAATGACTAAACCCAAACACATGACAATCACCTCGCAACTCACTAACCCAGCCATAAAAATATGTCCCAATACTCAAAAATATGAAATGACCCACAATTGGAATCGCGCACATTCGTTACCCACCTAACGTAAAAAAAAAAACCTACTGCCAAATGAATGCTAAGACCAAAAAACACTACCGCTAACCAAACACAACAAACTGCAAAGGCTAAATCCAAACTAGAAAACATTACTATATACAATACAAAAAACACTACGCTCCCTAACTAAACACTAATACTTAGGAAACGAAATTAACACACCGAAAGCTATGCAAAATGTGTGCACAAAATGAAATTGCTACCTACACAAACAAAACCATGACTAAAATGTCACCTAAAAGCACACCCTAGATCTACCACCTACTAAAACCAACCTAAATTACCTACACAATCATATCTACAAATAAACCTCATAAAACAAACTATACAAAATAAACTACACCCACATTTAAAAAACTGCCAACAAAACACTATTACCAATTATCCCAATAAAACTACAAACACAATGAATAAAAAAACCAAAACACCTCAAAAACAACTAAAATTCAAACTCCTTACGACCCCCCCAAAAAAAAGCGGAATTACCTACATCTCAATTACAATAACCACCCTAAATAAAAACACTAAGACCCATAAATTAACACTCACACCAAAAAACCCTACCATACACAATAAACGACATCAAAAAAACAAACCTTTTCCTAAAAAAAATAACTACACGCCTTAGGCACTACAAAAAACAACCCTGAATCACCTACATCCCAAACCTTAAAACACAACCGCCAAGCAAACACAAGAAACTACAAATGCTAAATCCAATTTAAAAAACATTACTAGATACAATGGGAAAAATAACACAAAATACTATCTACACTCCCTAACGGAACACTAATCTTTACAAAAATAGTTTCTCACCGTTGAAATCACTACACAACATAAACACGCAAGTCTACACCAGCCTCGCTATGGACACCCGAAAAAACCTCCAGAAATACACAACCAACCTGAGGGACGCACGTGTTTAAACCTAAAGAGAAAACTCACACAACCCTACCACACACAGTAAACGACGAAATCCAATTCAAAAAACACGACTATTGAAAACATAAAAACAAACAAAAGAAGAAGAAAACACTATCGACACTCCCAAAGGAAAAACATAGGAAAAATAAAAACATTTTCCTAAAAAAAAATCACTAAACCCAACGCCGGACGTGGTGGGCACGCTTGTCATCCCCGCGCTTGGGAGGATCGCGCGGGTTCGAAGTCAGCCGCGCTGGCTTAAGAGACCCTGTTTCCAAATAAAAATAAAAAATAGGTCTGGGAGTGTAGCCCGGAGGTAGAAGGGCTTCCCGGAACCCCAGTACCACCAAAAAGAAAAAAAAAAAAAAAACCTCAAAACACGATCCACTGACACACTGACAAAAAACCTGTCCTAAAAAAAATACTAAACCCAAGTAGACTCCACCTCCCAACCATACCTACCTCGCGACTTACCTGGAACACGGCTGTGTCCAACGTGGACGCCGCCCAGCTCCACCATACGGAATGACCCACCCGTGCGTGGAATTAAAATGCAATAAAAAATACACACACACTCAGAATCCTTTATTAAACAGCCCTCAAAGACGTGACATTTTATAACAAATGAATACTAATCCGGACACCAAGAGAAACCTTTTACCTCCACACTAAATAACTGGAATAACGGTGCACCACGACATTTTCCAAACTGGATAAAACCCATGTTTTTAAATAAGCCGCACACATGACAAAATACTTTTATTTCTTATAGGACATGCCCATGCAAAAATAAACACGCTTTATGGATGATGTGTGCTTGTATATCCTCTCAAGTCTTGTATTGCAATGTGATAGATGATTACAATGCACCAATAAAAAATAAAGTCAATGTCAAACATAATTAAACTTAACTATGTAAGGATATGTAAAAATTTTATATCATTTTACTGTAATAAAATGTGTGAAATTAAAGAGAAAGAATGAAATAAATTTTATTAGAAAATAAAAAATAAACACACTTTATAATGGACTTTTATTAATATACAATGCATATTTATGATGAAATGTAAGAAATGAACACACTTTGTAAACACCTTTATTAACATACCTTCTATAATAAAAAAACAGAAAAAAATACACTTTTTAAAACACTTTTATTAACATAGTTTCCATGCCTACAAAAAAACATTCTAAGAAATCAACACATTATAAAACAACAAGCAAAAAAAGACACTTTTTAAACATTTTTATTGACTGATTTTTTTTGTGCGGTGCTATACATTTCGGAAACAGAGTCTCTTGAACCGGCGGGGCTGCTCCAAACCTGCGACGTGCTCTGACATGCTCCACCACGCCGGACCAAAGTAAACGCTTTTTAAACATCACAACTTCAAAAGAAAACACTTTTTTTTTTTTTCGTATCTAGAATGGAACCCAGAGGCACTTGACCTCTGAGCTACAACCATAGACCAATTTTTATTCTTTATTTGGAAACAGAGCCTCACAAATTGCGATCCTCCGGTCTCAACCTCCCAAATGATGTCACGACGAGCGGGCGCCACCACACCCGGCTAAAAAATAAACACGCTTTTTAGCATAATTTTATGGACCTATTCCCAATCAAAATACTAAAAAGAGAACTTCACACACACACACACACACACACACACACACAAAAAGTCCTCGACTACTTAGTGAAGCTCTCCACAACTTAATGACACACTATTGAAAGATAAACAATAAAAAATAACACAGGGGGAAGAGCTCAAAAGTCAAATACCCCTGAAATCCACCCCCCACACACATAAAAAACACCTTAATGACTACGCTAAAAGCAAAACTAGTAAAAAAAAAAAAAAGAACACTGTTAATGAACAAGAATTAACTTATTTCCCATTTCTAGACTAAAAAAATAAACTATATATCAAACATGCATAACGCCTAAGTGATTCCTTTCTTCAGTAAGCCCACAAAACCAAAAGACTTGCCCAGCCTCTCCCCGGCTTCCAAAAAAAATAAATCAATAAAAAATAAAGCATTCTCTGCAATGGGCTAAGGAGAAGAGCACTGTGCAAAAGCTGTAAGCTGTCCCTAGAGTTACTTTATACAGAGTATCTGTGAGCTAATGAGAGCAGCTCTCATATTTTCTGTAGCTGGAAGGACAGCAAACCCACAAAGGAAAACTTAAAAACAACTCTTGGCCTTTCCCTAATGTCGGTCCCCATTTCTTTCTGCCCCGGTGCGATCCGACCCCCCTCGGACAGTGCCGGCCGTGGGGGCGCACACTTGTGATCCCTGCCTGGGGGAGGCGAGACAGGAGGATCACAGTTAAAAACAAGCATCACCTACTTAGTGACACTGTCAGCGACTTAGAGAGACCCCGTTGCCAAATAAAATAGAAAATAGGTCTGGGAGGAGAGCCCGGAGGTAGAAAGCCCTTGGGTTCCACCCCCAGTACCGCCAAAAAAATAAGTAAATAAATAAATAAATAAAACAGCAGGCCTGAACAAACTCCCCGTCAGGCGCAGCCACTCGGAGGTATCTAACAGCCCCCCAAAAGAAACGGATCGACATCCGGCATCCCTCACCCGACCAACAGGGTCAAAACGTCTGGGACCCTCCGAAGGGCGTGTCTGATAAACCCACTCAGCCGGGGACATCAAAGATGATCAGACACAATTGGTCACCTCCATCTCCATGGGCTCAGAAACATCCCCAGGCTCTGCAGATCAACTCGGTCTCGCAGGATCCAGTCTCTTCTGTCTCCTGGGATCCACTCAGCGTGGGCTGTCTGACGGTGGCGTTTACTCCTCTCATTCCAGCCACGGCGCAGCGAAGGATCGCTGCCCGGGGCTCTACCTGGTTCGCCTATTCTGACACACGCTCACCCTAGGAAATACACGGGAAGATTCTGCCACAAAAACACAGGAGCTCCGCCACCCGACCGCGCTAAACAGAGCTCTCCCCCGAGCTCAGACGGGATCTGCCTGGAGCTTGGAGAATCCACGCCAACTCGGCTTGCAGAGGGCGACCTCCCCTTACAGACCCCAGACCTAACGCATTCCCGGGCCAGATACCTGTGCTCACCCTGCAAAATGATTAAAATAAAAGCCAAACTTTCCTTTTCCAGAAACAGCGGAGCCCAAAACCACACTTCAAAGACACAGTCCACAGACGGACGAGCGGAAACCGAGCCTTCCCGGAATCGGCCATTCCAGGAGGACGCCGCCACCTCGCCAGCCCAGAGCCAGCGACACACACGGTGGCGCCTCACGCCACTTGGCCGAGTCCCTCACGCGCAATACAAGAACGGCCCCCAGAAGACCTGGGTGGCCAAACCAGGCAGCTCTCAAGAGGAGGACGTCCTGCCCATCGGCCCACAAGGAAACGCTCCCCACGGCACCGGCTCCCGCCCCATCCACCTGCGGAACGCTCGCTTTTCTCTCTGATAAAAAATCCACACTGGGAAAAGGACCGCAAAGCTCCTCCCGACCAACACCGTTCCTCCTTCCAAGGAGCGCGTCAAAGCGTGACTCCTGAACAACACACACGCTTGAACCTGACAGAGGTTACCGGCTAAACTATGGACCTGGACCTTTGTTGGTAAATATGACCTCTGAATTCTCAAGTCCCCTAGTCTAGTGATTGTACATCGACCTCATGATTAGACCGAAGGGGCATTAAAAAACAGCACCGCCTACCAAAATAACACAAAGGGCTTAAAACAAACTTTTTAATCTCCGACTAATGTTCCATTTACATCGTCTAAACAGGTACCTAGAGTTACAAAGGCGACCTAGGCCAGTGATAAACAAGTTGTACACTGCGTTTTACAGGACTGGCTTGCATGACTTTACACATATGAAGTAATAGATTCTTAAGCGCATTCAAATTGTCAAAAAGGAGACGAGACTTCTTCTGTTCTTAAAAAATGAAAAGGAGGAGGCGGCAGGGCGTGGTGGGCACGCTTGTCATCCCCGCGCTTGGGAGGCGGAGACAGGAGGATCGCGCAGGTTCGAAGCCAGCCGCGCTGGCGTAAGAGACCCTGTTTCAAAAATATAAAATGGGTCTGGGAGTGTAGCCCGGAGGTAGAAGGGCTTCCAGGAACCCCAGTACCACCAAAAAAGAAAAAAGAAAAAAGAAAAAAACAAATGTCACCTTGCTTTCTCTATGAAACATTTTCTGAGGGCCTCAGTATGTCTTCCTTATTTCCAACTTACTGAAAAATCCCACCACAATGTTTTTCTCCTTTCTATCTTTTCTGAAAAACCATGAAAGTGCGCAAATAAAATCAGAGGTAATTCTACGTTGCCGTAAAAAACGCACCGTCCGAGTATAAAATACATTATAAAAAATAAGAACAACATCTTATTCCACAGGACTGGAGTTGGTCAAAGGCGTACGTTTGTGACCATCAAAAGAAAAAGGCCACTAAAAATGAACATACTATCTTTTCCTCAAATGAAGGGAATCACCGTTATATGGTCTTACTAATAGATGTTTAAATGGCGATGTTCATTGAAGGGCTTTCTTTTCTTAAACTATTTTAATTGACTGACCATGAGAATAGATACATTAGGTAAATATAATTAAATCAACTGTATCTAAATAAGAGCAAAACACCAATAACCAAAGAGAAACTATATACCCATGACCACAGACGGATCCCCATCTGACAACCAAATGCCTATATTCCAACACTCCCTAGGTGGGGCACATGACAGAAATCCTAAGTCCCGCCTCTTTCTGTGCCTGGCTGATCTCACTTAACATAACGTTCCCCGGGTCCTTCCATCTCCTTGCGAAAGACACAATTTCCTTCTGTAGAGCTGAGTAGAATTCCACTGAGCACGTTTCCCATCATTTCACGATCCATTCAGAGGGACTCCAAATAACGGTGGGGAAACCTCAGCAAAACCAGAAGGGAAAGACAGGAGGGGAAGAAGGCTGACGCGGATCAGAGGAGGAGCCGCATCTGAGTGTGTATAAAAGGAGGACTTTAACGTAGTAAACCTGGGCATTCATCCATGGACGGGTGGAAGGGAAGCGGGAGGGGGGAGAGGGCACCAAGCTCGGTCTGAATGGACGCCACTGTAATATGTTCCACATAAAAATAAAGATAAATAAAAATGCCTGTACACTTTGAGCACAACTATCCACCTCCACTTCACCCAAATCACTATAATAAATGTCTCCCGGGGCAAAAAAGATTGGGTAACCTCTAGGTGGAATAAACATTTTATTTTCGTGGCCAGTATACGTTGGCCGGTATACTCCGAAGCCTTTAATGGACTAATATCTAACACTAACATAACATCACGGGATAACGTTTTTGCAGACAACAGAAAAGAACGCGACCACCCCAGGTCTCCTTCAGACTAGTCGGGATGAAGCTTTTAATGCCAAATCAGGCAGGGTCAACAGCCCTGGTCAGCTAAAAATAGGTATAAATACCTGACCTTCATCCATCTGCCTCCCTTGAGGCAAAAGTGTCCAAGAAAAACACAAGATAAAATAATAAAAAACTTTTAGCGAAAAAAGAGGCACATTAAAAAGATAAACTTTTAAAAATCGAAGCTCTTAGGAGACAACGTCCGACCTCTGGCCGATCTGCGACTCGGGCAAGTTCCCTGTGTGTGCAGACCCTTCTGTCCGTGGAACCTCGCGGACAACCCCTTCCTCGGTGACCTCGCTACCTGGCGGCCGTCTCGAATCACGGTCGCCCACATGTCCTCGGAGCCTCGCGGGCCGCCCTCACGGCGTCCCACCGAGCGGTGGCTGTGGCGAAGCACAGCCAAACCTCGCCCGGCTCACAAAAGGAGTCACCACCCGCACACGGACGAGTATCCGGGACCAACCCTTCCGACGGCCCCCGCTTCGGCCCCGCCGGACGGGTCCCTTCCGAGGCCTACTCGGCACTGCCGCGGCCATGAACCTCAGCCCTGCCCTGAGGAGCATCGCCGGGCCGAATAAACACCAAAGGTCACCAGAAACCCCCAAACAACCCCGACGTCGAGTTCTCCAAACCCGACCACTAAGGACCTAGTTGCTATCTTTTCTCGCAGTGAAAACATCTTGGAATCTATGTCCAAGTTGTGTAAGGAAAGGGGAATTCCTCACTCCTCATTTATTCCCGTAAGCTCTTAGGACACAAAGAGGCCGGACCCTTGCGATCCACGACTCGCTGGGCAGCGTTTGTGGTCAAGGGACTCACAGAGGCCGCCCGGGGGGAGCCGGACTGCGTGGCGACGGCCGAGACCTTGACCGCCCAGAACCAGCGGGCCTCCACCGCGCCGGCCGGAAAACAAACTCCAGCGGGGAGAAGGACTTCTTTGTCCTTTCAGTTGTACAAAAGCTATGGCACCAGAGTCCAAAGAAAGGTCTACTTTAACAGATTGTTGATGGAAATTCACTAGATCAAAGTGCTAACAGCAAATCTGCCCCGAGACACAAAGGGAAACTATTGGCAGATGTCTACGGGCCCCACGAAGACTATCAGGTAGAGAAGGACATCGGGGCACGGCCGAGGAAGCGCGTACCGCCAAATTAATAGAAAGACTAAAATCAGGCGTAACGCCACTGCCCGCCCTCGTCCCGCCCCCGGTCACTGTCCAGTACGAGAAGGTCTTTCCCCTGGAGGCCAGACACTTAAACCGCTGATCATGTCTCAATTCTAATCCCTGCGGAAAGGCTCTGCCCTTACGGAACGTCAGTTTGTCTCCATATTTGTAAAACAGTAAAACTTCAGTAAGACTTGATCAAATACAAAATACATTACTTTGAAGAATTTTTTCCCTACCAGAAAAAAAACAACTTTAAAGACACGAGCGACGATGACCTACTGTCTACATTTTCTGCACTAATCTACAATTCAATTATTTACTTCATTAAATATAAGATGTAAATACTTTTCTTTTTAAATTTTCATTTCGTTTTTCTTACAAAATATTGTTTTATTTTATTTTTATGGGGATCATACTGAAAATATCATACATTCACACTATGCTGGGTGCCCTCCCTCACTGACTTGAAATAAAACTTTAAAATACTCTTATCTTCATAAGGTCTAAAGTGACACGGGAGTCTGTTAAATAAATTCCTAAATAGCAGGTGTTAAAATGGCATTGTTTTGGGGCCAACTTCTATGTAAAAACAAGGGACAGATGTGAAAAGTATCTCTAAGTATTAAAAGTTTTAGATAAAGAATAGAAAAAGTTTTAAAAAATGACAGAACATTTTTTAAAAATAAGGTTTATCCAAAGATTGTCCCAAACGAGAAAAGAAAAAACTAGAATACAAATAAGACTTGGAACAAGTTGCAAAACACTGTTACAATATTTTAAAACCTTGCCGGGTGCGGTGGCGCACGCTTGTCATCCCCGCGCTTGGGAGGCGGAGACAGGAGGATCACGCAGGTTCGAGGCCAGCCTCACTGGCTTAAGAGACCCTGTTTCCAAATAAAAAATATATATATAATAGGTCTGGGAGTGTAGCCCGGAGGTAGAAGGGCTTCCAGGAACCCCAGGACCACCAAATATATATATTAAGACCTCTACAGGCCATTTCATACATACTTATATTTAACCCATGATAAATTAAGTGGTAAACTTTGTCTTCCACAGAATTAAAGACATGAAGCTCCCTCCTCAGCATGCTCCAGATGAATACCGACCAAAAATGCTTGGGCGGCCGCCAACGCCTCACACGCCACCTTCTCTGACCCCCACGGGCAGTTTCCTCGTACCCTCGAGACCGGGACCCCGCTTTGAACCTCTCAAAGACAAAGAGCTCGACTGACTTTCTTCACCCCATGCCTGAGACCTGACTGTTGTCAGGAAGCTTAAAAATGGGGTCAAGGAGGCCTATTTATTCTTCAATGAAAAAATTTGGCTTCTACGCCAATAATCACTGCAGAGTAAAAAAAAAAAAAATTACATTCTTGAGGATTGGGAAAAAAGGATCTGTTACACCTATGTGATCCCGGAATCACTCCTTTAGACAGAAAACCCACAAAACCTAAAAACCCGCCCCATTCTCTCCCGTGCTTCCAAAAAAGGAACCAATCTCGGTCACTGGCTAAGTGTAAGAATGTTCCACAGATCCTTGGGCCCGCGCCCGGGCTCGGTTTGTAAAGGGCGTCTGCAAACGGACGGGGCCGCTCTCAACTCCTGCCCGGCCGGGAGGACAGCAACCCACGTGCAACTAAAATGCCGCGGACCTTGACTAAACAAAGATCTCCATGTCCAGGTTCCACGCCTCCGGTACGACCACACGGGAGATTACGCACATCCTGACCCACGGGCGTCATCCCACGGGACTCAGTGTCGAGGAATTCAAAGGGCAAAGACGGCGGACGCGCCTCCTCTGCACAGCCGGGATCCCAGTGTGAAAGGCCGGCACTGAGGAGAGGAGGCTGAGACCAGGCTCGGTTCGTGAACCAACGTCTTAGGAATCCATGGAGACTGTTTCACAACAGCGACGACAACAGAACTAGACTGCTGCAAACTTAAGCAAATTTTATCATTACAAAATGAGAAACAAGGGACAAACCTTTGCATCACACAGATACAACGCAGTGCCTCCCAAGCAAGACACAGAAAACTCTGAAATGCATACTTTTTTTTTGCAGGTCTGGGGGGTGGAACCCAAGGCGATTCGACCTCCGAGCTACACCTCCTGCCCTATTTTTTATTCTTTTATTTTGAAACCGGGTCTCACTAAGTTGCGGAGGGCCTCACTAAGTAGCTGAGGCTGTCCGTGAACCGTGATCCTCCGGTCTCAGCCTCCCAAATGCTGGGATGACAAGCGTGCGCCACCGCGCCCGGCTTTGAATGCATACTTAAAAAAAAAAAATTCCCTCCCAAGACAGGCGTGGTGGCGCACACTTGTCATCCCGTTGCTGGGGAGGCAGAGACAGGAAGATCGCGCAGGTTCGAAGCTAGCCGCTCTGGCTTAAAAGACCGTTTCCAAATAAAAATATAAAAAGTAGGTCTCTGGGAGTGTAGCCTAGATGTAGAAGAGTTTCCAGGAACCCCAGTACTACCAATAAAATAAAATAAAATAAAATAAAATAAAATAAAATAAATAAAATAAATAATGCCCTCCCTTTCCCATTCACTGGAGCCAATAGCCCCCCCCCCCCAATGCAGGTGAAGCCTGCCAGTCATCTCTGCCGTGCAAGGCTTTAGGAACAGATGACTGATTCTGACATCACTTATCAAAATGTGTTGCCTGGCCAGCAAGAGCAAAGGCTACAAGGCGCATGCCCGCTTCATCCCTCATTTTACTTTTACTCCCGCGTAGAAAGCATGGATTGTCTACCCATTTCGTTCCTAACTTTCCAACCTTTTCCTATCTCTAAAAATTACTTCTATTAAAAACCTGTCAGATAAAAAACCAAACAGGCCGGGCGTGGCGGGCACGCTTGTCATCCCCGCGCTTGGGAGGCGGAGACAGGAGGATCGCGCGGGTTCGAAGCCAGCCGCGTGCGCTGGCTTAGGAGACCCTGTTTGCAAATAAAAAAATATAAAATAGGTCTGGGAGTGTAGCCTGGAGGTAGAAGGGCTTCCAGAAACCCCAATACCACCAAAAATAAATAAATAAATATAAAAAATAAAAAAACCAAACACACACGAATTGCACTCTAACTACTTAGTGTCATTAAGAATTAATATCAGATGAATAAACCTCACTTTTCCATCTTTTACCTTTAACCTAAACTATGGTAAAAATCCTACAAACACACACAACAGTGCCTGGCTCGAATAATAAAATCAGACGTGACTGGCGGTGTCGATCGTGTGTAGAGAGACTGCCGACCGTGCGTGAGGATCTGGGCTCCATCCCCAATACCAAAGTAAATAATAAATACTGTGACACTCGGTCCCTCGCCAGGCGTCTGTGCTGACAAGTGAAGCCCGCAATCAGCCTCCTGGACCCGGCTAGCTCCCTGCGCCGCCCTGACCCTAGGCCACTGGCCCCAGGACTAGAACACCTGGGATATGTCGCGTGGCACAAGGTCTGGCCGCCACGCGGGACAGTCGGTGAACCGTGGACCGCTTCATTGCTCCACCTGCGGACCCCACAACCCGCGGGGTGCAGCGCGGTACATGGAAAACACCCGGCCTGCACCCTCGCTGCCGGTCACTGGTGCTGCCCTCCACGAGGGGACTCCAACCTCGGCCAGGCCCCTTCTGCCATCTGCAGGGAAACTCAGCCTGGACCTGCTCCGTCCCCGGCTCTGCAGGGGAGCCCAACCCGGACCCCACTGCCTCCCGGGCCTGCAGGGAACCCCACCCCAACTCCTTCCCAATACTCTATAAGAAACGCAGGCCACGCCCCGCGCCGGGTGCGCGCCACTGGGGGTAAAGCTCGCACCCCTAAATCCACAGGTGACAGCAAGTGGGCAACCTGTCTCTCGGACAGCGTGCCCGGTCTTCTTCGCCACACTATGGGACTGAATTTCCACGTAAACTGGACCCAACCGACAAAGGCCAGCCTCGGGCTGTGGCCAAAACTGACCACAACAGGAGACAAGAAAGAAAGAAAGAAAAGGACACGAGCAATAGAAACGTTCCCTGGACACAGAACCCAAACAGTAAAGACCACTGCAAAGACTCACCTACCACAGCCGCCGAGGGCTCCAGGCACGGCCTGGAAAGGGCTCCGGCCAAAGAACAGAAGACAGTACAAGGCGGGCCGATCCCCACACCGCACCCCACACGCGCCTCCTCAACCGCCCGCCGCCTTGCCTGGACAGTTCGCTCCAAACCCTCTCCTCCTATGCTCAGCGAGCTCGGCCCGACCTCTGCGGGGGACAGGATGGCCTGACCGAGGCGCCCCGCACAGGCTGCAGGGCACCCGGCCTCCACCTGCTGCTCCCCGGGCTTTACGGGAACCCCGAGCTCAACCCCTCCCTGTTATTCCTCTAAAAAGCCAACTGGCCGACCCGTCTCCTCCCCAGGCCTCCGCCCCGCGCCTGCTCGGGCTCTGTTCCGAGAAGCTCCGGCAACCCCGGACACCCGGACCCGCTGGTCCTCGGAGGACCCAGACGCCACTCCCTTCCCCGGGCTTCGCGGACACCTGGCGACACCTGGAAGAGGACAGGGTGAGGTTGACGGACCAGAGGACCACGCAGGTACCGGCAAAGAAAGCCACGGCTTCCCACCTGGCTCTGAAACCACCACGACCTCGGATAACACAGCCACGGTCTCAGCAACCGAGCCAGACTGAGATGCAAAAACGGGTAAAAAAAGAAAAATACAAGAACTGGTAGATTACCTCGGAAGCTAATGCCCTTTTGAAGTCCACAGCCACCAGCAAAACATGACAGCAAAAAGACCAAAAACAGGACAAGCTACAAGGAACGGGAAAGTTGCCTCTAATACAAATGGTTCCTCAGAGCCGAGCCAATTGATGTAACAGGGAACATTAACTGAATAAACAATTAAGATGGCGTCATCCGAGAATTCACCCATCACTAGGCGGACTACCCCTCAAAAGCGCCATGCTAACAAACAAAGAACTTCAAGTTAACACGAGGCCAGAGGACGTAAGGACACAAAGAACACCCGTTCATCTCACCGCACGTAAACCATCCGTGAAACCAAGACAACGGCGCCCTGCTTACGAGTAAACTCTCGGTTCCTCTCATTCCAACGGATCCCGATTCAGACCCGCTGCTCGAGGCGCGCCATCTGCCGATCCCAAGGCGTCCACGGCTCCACGTCGCTCTCAAAACACGCGCTGCTCACCGCGCGCCACACTCACGTCACGCGCGCCTCCTGAGGCACGGCAGCTTCCATGACCCGGATCGATATGACAATAACAGAAAATACAGACAAAATGAAACAGACACAAGACCTCAGAAATAAAAACCCACACAAAGACAGGTGTTGAAAAGCGTAACCAGAATACACCACGGGGGAAACACACGCACGCACGCGCGCGCGCGCACACACATACACACACACGCACAGTCCCCTGCGGTCTAGTCCTGTGAGATCAGATGTCTGCAAGCACAACACAGGAACGAGACCCTGGATTACAATAAACTCCAAAAGCAAGAATATTACCGTATGGAACAAAGCCATTGGCTCTTGGGAATATTGGCTTTTTATGGTCAAGATATCACATGTACACATTTCCTTACTGGAAGATCTTTATAAAAATAAAAAAAATTCCAAAAAAAGGCCAACGCAAAGGTTACCTTCCGTTCTCCTTTAGAATTCTTTTTTCAGGTTCTACATTCAACTCTGAACATTTTTGTTGTTTGCACCGATTCTTTGGGGACGGGCTAGGACAGGGACCCACATTCCGTACTTACGTCTAGAAAAAGGTTTTCTTAGAACCAGTTCTTTCAGAGACTATTCACGGCCCTGGGTCTTATTGTCTCGGTACCTTTTTCAAAAATTAGTGGAGGCTGAGACCACCCCGCCGGCGCTGCGCCCCCTGCCCTGCACATCTGACCCTCGAGCTGTTTGACCAGGTCCCGGGGGAGGACTCCTGCGAGGCAGGAGCACGGCTGCGCGCACGGTAACCCTGAGGGCCAACTTACAACCCCAAGAGCCCACTGCCAGGATCCCTGTCGGTACGAACAGAGAAAGCTGCTTCTTCCAAAATGGGCCCAGGACCCCTCCTCATTAAAGTACAGAACTTTATCACGCGGGCTCCGACCCTGTCCAAAGATGATTAGAACCCCACCTCTCCCTCACACCGCAAATAACAGCAGATAAAGGATACTGTAAAAAGCGCAATGCCTGCCAACAAGCCTCAACTCACTCTAACCTAAGACCTCCACCCCTGCTCCCCGCCAAGCGGGGGTCACCTTCCCGGGCAAGACCGCGAGTACACGGCACCCACATGACCCCGGTATAAAAATAAAACATCTTTTAGTTTCAGTAGATACCTTTCGGGCTGGGTCGAGACCTTCCCAACTACCAACCAAAGAGCCTCCACAGCTACTCAGCCATCAGTCGAAAATGGACCCGCGTTCACATCAGAATCCGCCCAAAGTTTGATTAAACCTCTGGGTAGGACTCGAACAGAAAACTAAAAAAGACACCCTAACCATGCTCTTGCGACAAACACACTGATCGCTCTCCTTCCTTAGCCCTCCTAAGATAAACAACGTTCCCCCGAGAACCACGTGTGATGAGCTCCTTTCAAATACTGGACGGACACCTGTGGTTCCGTGGACACTGCAGCCACTCAGGTCTCCTCTCCATTCCTCCACCTTGCTCGGTCCCGCCTCCACTCCCATGATTCCGCGTCCTGGAAACACAGATTCCAATAGTCCCCAAGCCTCCCCCACACCCACTCTGCCCTACAACTGGGGGACTGGGTACATCTCCAAACTTTGCCAAAGCCACTTTGCTTAAAATGGGAAGGGTCCCACCACCAAATGATCGTGACTACCCCAACAGCCATAACATTCAACGGACTCCCATCTCGGGATCATCGGTCAGCTCTCAGGCAGGCAAGACCACTGGATCTATCAAAACCACAATTTAAAAAACCATATACAGGGCCAGGCATGGTGGCGCACACTTGTAATCCCAGCATTCAGGAGGCTAAGGCCAGAGGATCGTAGTTTGCGGACAGGCTCAGCTACTTAGGCCCTCTGCAACTCAGTGAGACCCGGTTTCAAAATAAAGAATAAAAAAATAGGGCAGGAGGTGTAGCTCGGAGGTCGAATGCCCCTGGGTTCCACCTCCAGACCCGCAAATAAATACATACATACATACATACATACATACATACATACCAGATACAAGCTGGGCGTGGTGGCGCACACTTATAATCCCAGCATTTAGGAGGTTGAGACTGGAGGATTGCAGTTTGCAGACAGCCCCAGCTACTTAGGCCCTCTACAACTTACTGAGACCCTGCTTCAAAATAAAGAATAAAAAAACAGGCAGGAGGTGTAGCTCAGAAGCCCAATGCCCTTGGGTTCCATTCCCAGACCTGAAAAAAAAAAAAAAAAGATACCAAACCCTATACTCATTCACTCTCTCTCCCATCTCCAGGGTCCCTGTAGATAAAAATTACAAAAGAAAAAGAGATAGCCGGGCGTGGTGGGCACGCTTGTCATCCCCGCGCTCGGGAGGCGGAGACAGGAGGATCGCGCAGGTTCGAAGCCAGCCGCTCGCGCTGGCTTAGGAGACCCTGTTTCCAAATAAAAATGTAAAAATAGGTCTGGGAGTGTAGTCCGGAGGTAGAAGGGCTTCCAGGAACCCCAGTACCACCAAAAAAAAAAAAAAAAAAAAAAGAAAGAAAAAAGAAAAAGAGAAAAGAAAAAAGGATACCACCTCAATCCCATATGATTTCTTCGTGGTCCCCTCGGCACAGCCGACGACGGGAGCCTACGCACACCCCGTGTGGCTCCAGGGCACCTCCCCGGATTTTGACTCGGCCTAATTCTTCTGGTTTTTGAATATTCCACCCTGCTCCAGCATCTCGTGCAGGCTTCAGCAAAAACTCGGTCAGGGGACGCGCAAAAGCCTCCCCCGTGAGCGCGGTCAGCGTCTCCTTTTTCAAAAAATTATTTCAACATTACTTAGATTAATATGTATAATCGGAATTTTGTGTATAAGCATTCGAACTCAAATAGATGGGCAGCGACACGTGAGGGACTGAGTCAGCGGGGATCTTTTTTCCCCGAGGATCAAGTTTGGGCCAAAGTTCGAGCTGGCCTTAGTCTGGGCCGACATAGAAGATTAAGTTCGAGCTGGCCTTGTGATGAGGCAGAGCGTACTTTCTATGATTTATTCAATGCTTGGCACCTGCCCTGAAGTCTGTTAAAGACTTTTTCTGCCCTTGAAATTTCTGCTTGCAAGAAAGTATAAAGATTGTAACAAATCCTGAATAAAGTGGGAGGAGCTGCCATCTGGTCTCCTGTGTCGGGGTCTTCCCTCACTCAACCTCGACTCTTCTCGTGCCAACACACAACCCCCGACTCCTGCTAGGGCTGGACCCTGACCTAGCGGCCCAACGTGGGGCACGACTGGTGAGCAATCCCCGCCTCAATTTCAGAGGGTCAGGTGGATTGCTCAAGGGTGCTCAGACCCCCCGTCTTGATAAAGCAGATAAAAAAAAAGACAATCATGTTCAAGATGTGTCATACTAAAAAAAAAAAGAGGTGTCTTCATCGCTAAACATATGTTAAAGAAAAGACGTATCTCAGTTTCCACTGAACAACTTAGGCTAAACAACTTAGTTTCCTTTTTTACAAAAATGTTCTCCTTGGTTTTCTAAAAAAAAAAAAAAATTTTTTAAAACTTAAAAACATAAAACAAGTTAAAAAAATAAAACTATAGCCGGGCGTGGTGGTGCACGCTCGTCATCCCCGCGCTGGGGAGGCGGAGACAGGAGGATGGCGCGGGTTCGAAGCCCGCCGCGCGCGCTGGCTTAGGAGACCCTGTTTCCAAATTAAAATATAAAAAAATAGGTCTGGGAGTATAGCCCGGAGGTAGAAGGGTTTCCAGGAACCCCAGTACCACCAAAATAAATAAATAAATAAATAAATAAATAAATAATAAATAAATAAATAAATAAACAAAACCATATTATACTAATCATGGACCAGAAAGGGTCCCTCTAAAAGCTTTCTCTGCATGGCATCTTTTTTTAAAGATAACTTAGAAACGACTCATGAGGCAGTCTGTCTGGCCACTACAGTGGCTACCTGGGAGCAAACACCTGATATTTTATGAACCTCTGGCCGAGGGCGCGCTTGTGTTTTCCCACAGGATACTCAAGCATCTTGTGGGTTCCTGAAGGATGAATTCGCCATTATGCCGTCCCGCTGCGGGGGCCTCGCATTCCACCTCGCCCATATCCAGAGCTTCTGGACACCGGCTGGCCACCTTCCACACAGATTGCTTAATATTCATTCACCACGACACGCTCAGACAACTCGCTCACACTGTTTTATTGTCAGTTCTTTTCCTGGGAATATCTTGCCTATAATTCTTTTCTAGGTCCAGGCCTGCGAGAGCTCTCATCGTCCTCCCCCCACTCTGAATTTTCCTCTGTTCCTCCCCTCCTCCCTTGGCCGGGGGGCACTCGAGAACAGCGCCACCCAAACCCCCTCATTCTGCTCAGGTTTTGTCTGTCTGTGTTAAAGCTGTGGAACCGCTTAGTCTTTCCTTTGTTCAAAAAGCCCAACCAAACCAGAGTTGAACCAACTCCTTTTTGGGGGTGGCCGCTGACAAGTTTCTTCCAACCCCAAAGCAAGAAAGTATCCGGTGTCCTGCCTCCCTCCCTCGCCCAGCGTCATCGTCAAAAGGCCTAATAACCTCCAGCAGAGGGGTTTATGTGCTAAAAATATCCTTAAAGTTATAAAAAATAAGCCTTACAAATTATACACTTTGAGATTACAACATAGGTTTATGTTTTTAGTTATCTGCCCTCTCTCATCCTGCTTGACAAAAAGTTTTTCTTTTTCCAAATATAGCTGCAGGTCCGCCAATTATTTTTGTCTCTTCTATTAGATTAAAAAAAATAAGTTAGCCGGGCGCGGTGGCGCACGCTTGTAATCCCCGCGCTTGGGAGGCAGAGACAGGAGGATGCGCGGGTTCGAAGCCAGCCGCGCGCGCTGGCTTAGGAGACCCTGTTTCCAAATAAAATAGAAAATAGTGCTGGGAGTATAGCCCAGAGGTAGAAAAATCCCTTTGTTCAGCCGGGCGCGGTGGCGCACGCTTGTCATCCCCGCGCTTGGGAGGCGGAGACAGGAGGATCGCACAGGTTCGAAGCCAGCCCCGCTGGTTTAAGAGACCCTGTTTCCAAATAAAAATGTAAAAATAGGTCTGGGAGTGTAGCCCGGAGGTAGAAGGGCTTCCAGGAACCCCAGTGCCACAATAAATAAATAAATAAATAAATAAATAAATAAAATAGGTCTGGGGGTGTAGCCCGGAGGTGGAAGGGCTTCCAGGAACTCCAGTACCACCAACAAACAAACAAACAAACATCAAAAGTTAAAGGTTAAAGGTGTGTGAGTTTTATATTATATAAAAGCTGACCAATAAGATTTATTGTCATCTTAATTAAAAAAACCAGCATTAAGACCTGGTTAACATCTATTTGTCCTGACTAAATAAAGATCTTATTATATAAAAAAATACAGTTAACAGTCAAATAAAAAGTTTATTTTCATTATTATGTTGTTCTCTAAAATTATAAAATCTAGAGCTATCTGATTTTTGTCAATACTGTTAGTTTACATAAAATGACAGTTACCAGTATATATAGTCCAATATAAAAATGTGTCAATAGACTACCAAAAGTAGGCTGATATAAAAAATCGATCAATATACAAAAAACCTTACGAAATTATTAATAGATTTCAAAACCTGGCTGTTATGTTTGATCTGGGACTCCAGCTCCCATTAATCGGCTTTTAAGTTTGACCTTTGGGGTGTCTCAACAACAAAAATAAAATAAACAAAATTACATTTATATTCCAAACTTTGCTGTTCAAGGTTGTTTAAAACATTGCTATTGCCGGGCGTGGTGGCGCACGCTTGTCATCCCAGAATTCGGGAGGCTGAGACCAGAGGATCGCGGTTCGAGGCCAGCCTCAGCTCCTTAGTGAGGCCCTCTGCAACTCAGTGAGACCTGGTTTCAAAATAAAGAATAAAAAATAGGGCAGGGGGTGTAGCTCAAAGGTCGAATGCCCCTAGGTTCCATCCCCAGACCCGCAAAAAAAAAAAAAAAAAAAAAAAAAAAAAAAAAATTGCTATTTCAGTCAGTTCTGGTTAAAATATAAAAACATAAACATCTAAAAAAAAAGACTAACTCTTTAGGGTAAAAGCCACTAGAAAACTTAGATTGGTAATGTTAATTTGTTTCTCATTTTGTTAAAATATACAAAATTATTTCAAGATATAAATTCAAAAAATTATAATAAAATTAATCTAGAGATAAAAAGATATAAAAAGGTATAATGATTTTGATAAAGAAGGACAAAAAGAATAAGTGTCTTACATAATAAAAAAGTTTATCCTAAGATTGTCCCAAATTAAAAAAAAATAAAGAATAATATCAAAAGGCTAAAATCAAGTCAAAGAAGGTTTGAGCATGTTAAAAAATGATTGTATAGGATAAGGTTTATAAAAAAAAATAATACATATAATAAAGATGGTTATATTTAAAAATTATTGTAAAAAAGGTTTACAATAAAATTAAAATAATTTCCCATGTGTGATTTCTATAAATATCTATATATAAATCAATATTAAAACATCAGTTTAGCTACCTGTTTATCACAGCTGCCTGAAGTCAGCAGCCTCAGAACCAACTGTCCCCAAAACAACCCACCAGACTGCTCAGAAAGAAATCTATATGGTTCCTCATGAATAATAAGGCTCCTAAAACTAGAAGTTATGTTTCTCGCAGACTTAAGCTATCCAGCTCCAGATAATATCCTAGATAGACATCTATAAAAACACACCTTAGCTAGCCACAGACCCACGTTTGCTGCTCAGCTCGAGCCCGCCGGAAGTTGTGGCCATGACTACGGGCCATCTATAAAACAACACCTCCGCCAACTCCTTATCACTTTCAGCTAGAGCCTGAATTTTGTCCGATGACACCAGCAAAAGACACTTCAACCCTGGTGGCGAGCCATTTCAACAACCCCATAGAGACAGCTCCCAAAAGACCACCACATGAAGCCGGGCGCGGTGGGCACGCTTGTCATCCCCGCGCTCGGGAGGCTGAGACAGGAGGATCGCGCGGGTTCGAAGCCAGCCTCGGCTACTTAGTGAGGCTCTCGGCAACTCAGTGAGACCCTGCTTCCAAATAAAATATAAAATAGGTCTGGGAGTATAGCCCGGAGGTAGAAAGCCCCTGGGTTCCACCCCCAGTACCACCAAAAAAAAAAAAAAAAAAAAGACCACCACACACAGGCCTCCCGGACACACACACAAGACATCAATAAAAAATCACGACTCACCCATCACCCACTCAACTCAAACGAGACAGTAATTATTATAGTTTAAACATAGATTCCCCAAACCAGTTACCTTAGCACCAATATCGCCCTTTCCCTCCCCCGGTTTTCCTTGCCTATAATCCCCGTGAATGACTCAGGCTCTAGGTCTTCTAAACCAGTCACAATATCCCCATTCAGATGTTAATTCAACGGACCCAGCTTCTCAATTTGTACCTAAATTCGCGTTTTAAATGAGCGGTCCTGGTGGAGTTATGCAGTTTCCTTGAGAATGTTTTGCATAATAATCATCCTTCTTGGCTTCGGTTTCCTAGTCCTTATCCGCCTGCTGCCCAAACAATAAGAGCCTTGACAACTAAAATAAATATTCTCAATGAAAAAAGAAAAGAAAAAAATGCTACAGCCTCTCATGCAGGCCTTAAACAGAAGCTCGGTCAGGGGACTCACGAAAGCCTCCCTAAGCCTGATTAGCCTCTCCTTTTCAGAAAAACTATTTTAACATTATTTACATTAATACGTATGATTAGAATTTTGTATATAAACATTATAACTAAAATAGACAACAACATGTGAGAGGCTGAGTCAGCAGGGATATTTTGGCCCAAGGATCAAGTTTGGGCCAAAAATTAAGTTCGAGCTGGCCTTAGTCTGGGCCGACATAGAAGATTAAGTTCGAGCTGGCCTTGTGATGAGGCAGAGCGTACTTTCTATGACTTATTCAATGCCCGGCACCTGCCCTGAAGTCTACTAAAGACTTGCCGTCCTTGAAGTTTCTGCTTACAAAAAAATATAAAGATGACAACAAATCCTAAATAAAATTAAAAAGCTGCCGTCTGGCCTCGTGTGTCCGGGCCTCCTCTCCACCTCCACTCTTCTCTCACCAACACGGGACCCCCGACTCCTGCCAGGGCTGGGCCCCGACACCACCCCCGTCCCCATCCCCCACCGTAAAACAAAGCGGCTCTAACTCTCCCGATGTGGGGTTCCATTTTGTATTGCCAAGTTAAAACTGCCTTTTTGCTTCTTCCTAAAACCTGGCATATACAGACAGACCTACCCTGCCAGGTAATTTCATTATTTTCAGGATCAAATTTCCTCAAAAACAAAACTTTTACAACTTCTCCTTAAAAGATACCTCAACCGGGGCATCAGAGAGGGGCTTATCCCTCTTTGACAAGAGGCTCCTTCCCTCTGACACTAATGCGAACTTGAACCAGCTCCTGGCAGGACTCCAGAGGGAACCAAACAGCCTCCCCGCGCTCCGACATCTCTGCACGGAACGCCCGTCCCAGTGTGTCCGCCAGGTCAGCAGGAATGGCGGGCTCAGTGCAGGCAGCCAGGCTCCTGCAGGGCGCCCCTCGTCCAGGGCCCTGAGGAGCCAGACACCCGCTCTGCTTCTGGGCTCCAGGACTGCGCCTCAGCCAAACCTCGGGCCTGCGCAGGGGCAGGAGAACGAGGGGGCGGGCCAGGACGCGGGCAGGGCAGGTGAGGGCCTCTCAGCCAAGGGCTCCTAAGGGCCCGCACCTGGGGCCTTACAGGTGCGCAGAGCTGCGCCCCGCCAGGGCGCGTGCTGCCCTGAGAGGGCGCACACCTGCGGCAGGCACTGACCTCTGTTACCTGGGCGGGGACCCACCCTAGGGGGAACCGCATGGGAGGCGGGGCGCTTACCTGGCCTCAGAAGGACAGAGGGCCGAGGCCCCCAGCCCCCATGGACAGCCCGGCCTGGGACCATGAAAAGGGACAGTCTGAGGAACTGGGGGCCCTGAGCTGACACCCAGGGTGTGCGCATACCCCTGCTCAGGGGCAGGCTGGCCATTCAGCTCCCAGCAGGCCCAGCCTGACTCCCCACCAGGCCAGCAGTGGGGAGTCGGCCCTGCAGACACCGGGGGTGTCTCAGCCCTTCTCCTCCATGATAATATCTACTCTGTCTGCCTTCAAAGTAGGGGGACCTTGTCTCACAGCCACACGAGAGGGAGAGGGGTGTTGTCGCTACACTAAGGGGGCCACAGAGGCACCAGGTGGGGCCTGGGCCCAAAGCTCCCGCCCAACCTACCTGTCTTAGAACAACAAGCCACGTTAGCCCCCAGAACCCAACTCCTGGCTGCACACGCAGCTCCAGGGGCAGCCTGGGGCTCCACTGCGCTGGCTCCGCTGAGCCTCAGCTACTTGTTACAGGAAGGGAGGCCGCAGGTTAAGAATGGAACTAGTCTACAGGCTGTAACCCAAGGTCACAAGTGTGGAGACAGCCTCGGGCAGGGGAACATGGCACAAAACCTAGCGCAGGGATTTCTCCTACACCCCATATCCCCTGCTGGGCCGGGACTTCCTAAAAAATTGGGAGCAACCATTCCCCTTCATAAAACCCTGAAGGGTCCCCACCACTCCATAATCATGATGGGGTATCGGTGACTGTCCTAGTGATGTGTCTTCTCTCAGAAGAATGCCTCGTAGACCATAAAGGACCAGACGACTTAAAGAAAAGTCCCCCCGGGTATGGGCAGAAAATGAATCCTCCTGGGCTCACTGCCCACTGACCTCTGGTCACGGTTCAGCTTTTAAATACAGCCGCTCTGGCAGGAGCAGGCCAGAAAAGGAGTTGCCAAACAGATAAATGGCCTCGGAGGAGCTGGAATCCTGACTCCTTGCCATTCTCCCTGGAACACGCCGCTGCTCCCAGTTTTAAAACCAGGAACCGAGGAGCACCGGCCTGACCGAGACCTCCGGGAGATCGACAAACAGGTTGGCGCTGTTCACCCAAAGGTCCGGTCCCCACAACCCGCACACCCTCCTGAGCCTGCTGCCCCCAAAAGACGGACCTAGGCGTTCTAGTCCTGGCCACTAGCTCCCATCAGTCAGCCGATCTTTGCATTTGAGTGGACAGACCCTGAGAGAGGATTTAGGGGCCAGCTAACTTGGACTCAGCCCCCCAAACCTGTTCTGATGAGGCCCTGCGTGCCGACCTTCCGGAGTTCCGACAAGCGTACCCCCCAAAGCACCCTGCTCTGTATGGAGATGGATCTCCTCGTAGCCTCAGAAACAGACGAGGTGTGCAAGTCACCGAGGGGCTCCTGCAAAGGCTCCGGGACCTGGGGTCTACGTGTCTGCCGGGAAAGCTCAGCTCTGGAGGACCTGCGTGACCTGCTTGGGTTACAGCCTGGAGGGAGGAGAAAGGACGCGGTCTCAGAGCAGCACTGCTGCAGTCCTCCAGATCCCAGTGCTGGAGAGGCAAGCGCGGGCATGTGGAAGGCAGTAAGGCCCTGCTGACCGTGGACCCCAGGCCTTGCGGAGATCGCCAAGCTGCTACACAGCAGTCTGGAGGGAGATGGCCTTCTCAAGGGGTCAGAAGCTCTCGAGACTCCGGTGCTCCCTGATTTTACTAAGCCCTGCCATTTGTTCGTGGAGAAAATCGGGGCATTGTTAAGGGAAACTTTGTTGAGACCTTGGACTCTGGGAAGTGACCAGTACCTTAGATTCTGTGGCAGCCCTGTCCATCTTGGTCTCGTACCCTCAGCCAGAACGACCACAAAAGCTGATAAATGCAGCTAGTAGATGGGGCAAGACGGGAAGAAGCGATACTGGATAAACAGGGTGAGGGATGCTACTGGATGGAAAAATGGAAAGAAAATTAATATTCCAGCCCTACCAGACTGCTCACCAAGGGGCAACAAAACTCCGTCAACTCCTCAGGCCCAGGTGCTACACCCCAAAGCTAAATCAAATTGTAAAACACCCGGAGTCTAGAGGCCAAGCATGCACACGGTGATTCCAAAAGAAGAAAAGAGACCTCCGGAAGAAATAGAATTTGGGGGCAGCATGCCGGGGGAGCACTGGGAACCGACTTTACAGAGGTCAAACCAATACACGAACCTTCTTGTGCCTGCAGACGCCTTTTCTGGAGGGCTGGAAGCTTACCCCACGTTGACTGACACTGCTTCGACGCCACCAAGAAATGACTACAGGAACACGTTCTTAGGTTGCGGTTGCCCTTCTCATTGCAGGGTGGGCCGACGACGGCCTGGCCTTCGTGGCCAGAGTCTCTCAGAATTAGAAAAAGGCTTTAAATATTAATTGGAAATTACATTGAGCATACACACCTCAGAGTTCAAGACGGGAAAAATAAGACCCTCACTGCTCCTCCCTGAATCACAAGACGTGCCAGAGGTGGAGATGTCTGAGCACTCCCTTCTCAAAGCCTCACAGGCACTCCGGCAAACCTAAAAGGCCATACACCAGGCTGAAGGGCTCCTACCCTTTCGCCCCTGGAGATCCAGTACGCTCCTTCCATCCTGGAGACCTGGCCTGGGTAAAACAGACGCCCTCCTGTGTCAGTGTCTAGTGCACTGGAGACCTAAGGGAAAAGCCGATTCACGGACACAGGGGAGGCAGGTGTCATGTGCACTGCGTGTTTTATTGAAAGAGCAATCAGACTTTTATAGAGAAAGCTGCTATGGGATCCATAGACAGATTGACTCTTTTAGACATGACAAGGTTGTCTTAAAGCAACAATGGATGTGTGTGAGTAAAGCCAAAGGACGAGTCTCAAAGCGGCTTTTTGTTTTACAGTTAGAAGCCAAGAACACCTGTGACCGCTCGTAACCTCTCAAGCTGTTTATCATACCGATAAGTTTGCTGAGAGATGTCTCTGCTGGGAAGGACATTGAGAGAGAGGGCCGGAGTGACTTCCGACCTTGAGGGCAACTCGGCAAGGCTCAGAGCTCACCGATTAGAGGAAGTGGGCTCGCCTCCCAGCCTGGCATCCCAGGCTGCTTCTCAGGAGCCAGAGTTGCTTTATTAACCCTTCAAGCAGGAGCCTGCGTCTCAGTCCTCTCACACTCCTGGACTTCAGAGTCAACTGGGAAAGGACCCTATTCCGCCAGACTCACCCCTATCTCCGCAGGAATGAAGGTCGCCGGAATCCCATCTCGGATTCACCACACCCAGCTAAAGACGTCTTCAGCGGAGCACAGCGGATGGAGAGTAACGCAAACTCCACGTCCACTGAACACAGGACTCAGACAGGAGGCCTGGTGTTTACGGTGTCCCTGAGAGCTCCAAATTCTATGAACACGTATGGCCCTTGGCAAAGGGGGTATGGGAACTTCAAACAGTAACAGAGATGAAGTGTCTCCCCCGGACCAGTTACAACACGAACCAACCCTCTGCGCGCCCGTCTTTGTTACCCCCAAGTCTATCAGGGAGACAAGAGCCGCAAACACCTTCAACACAGACCGCGCTCAGACCTGGACAGCAGCTCCGCTGTGGGTCTTTACTGGTGGGAGCAGGAACAGTGGGACCAGCAGCCACGGAGACTTCTGCTTTAATCAACGCTATGCCCCTTTTAGGCAGAGGCCCGAGGCAAGGACATCCCACAACCAAACGTGGACATGTAAAGGAACTCTAACTGCTCTAGCCGGAGCCCTAGCCTTGTTGCCCTCAAGACTGACCATTGGACCGTACATTATCAATGCCTTAAGTTCATTAAAAATAAAATAGGCACAGGCCGGGCGTGGCGGGGCACGCTTGTCATCCCCGCGCTTGGGAGGCAGAGACAGGAGGATCGCGCAGGTTCGAAGCCAGGCGCGTGCGCTGGCTTAAGAGACCCTGTTTCCAGATAAAAATACAAAATAGGTGTTTGGGAGTGGAGCCCGGAGGTAGAAGGGCTTCCAGGAACCCCAGTACCACACACACAAAATAAATAAATAAATAAAATAAAATAAAATAGGCACAGTTCAGCTCAGGTTACGCACATACGGTGTACCTCTTGCGGACATAGGTCCAGTCAACATGTGACTCAGTTACAAAGAAAGGGAGGCCGATAGAGGGCACAGAAATGGCTCAGGTTTTTATATAAAACAGAAATATACCGTCAGACGCAGCCCCACGCCCCGCAGCCCAGGTTAGAACTGTGAGATAACTGCACCTGGTTCCTGGGCCACAAACACAAAGCCATGACTTATATTTCACAGTCCTAGGAAAGACAAAGGCATGATTAATGATTTTTTTTTAATTTCGGTGAAGACAGCCTTATCTGATGTACACACGGTCAGGCTGAAGCAAACTTTTTTTTTTTAAGTCTCGCCCACCAGCGCCAACGAGTCTCTGTGAACTTCCAGATGATTCGCCGTTTTGGTCTATGAAACCTGCTCTGGCCAACAGCTTGGGGTTGTGTAGGGACGATTCAGACCCCGAGTGTAGCCCCGGTGCACCAGAGTTCGTTCCCGTGGAATAAAATCTTTAACTTTACATCTTCTGAGTCGGTGGCCTCTTTTGGGTGACATCCAGACGCCATAACGTCCGTGTGATGAATTCTGCTCCCAAAGGCCTGGTCTAGCTGCCGAGTGGCCGACACAGGCCGCCGTGGGATTTCTCCGTGGCCGCCCGTTTCTATGAAGCCGTCTTCAGACAGACGAGATGACAAGGTCGTCCTGCCCTGGACGACCTTGTGCCTAGAAAACCTAAGGTGGTGAGAGAAACGCTTCGGCTGTCTAACGGGCCACGTGTGTTGCTGGACACCGGGCCTCAGAGGACGAGCAATCTGCACGTAACACGGGAGAGAGTTTCTTCCCTGTGGAGAAAAACACGAGAGAGAGAGAGAGAGAGAGAGAGAGAGAGAGAGAGAGAGAGAGAGGAAGGGAGGGAGAGGGGGGAGGGAGGGGGGAGAGAGAGAGGGAGGGAGGGAGGGAGGGAGGGAGGGAGAGAGGGAGAGAGGGAGAGAGAGAGAGAGAGAGAGAGAGAGAGAGAGAGAGAGAGAGAGAGAGGGCTTGAAGGAAGACAGGAAACACCGAGAATGACCAAAACGGGCGCTGTGAAAATCGGGAGAGAGACCATCACAGGAGCGAGGGTGGATTAAGGCAGGCTCGGGGAAGGAGACGAAACAAACGCCGTGTGCGTGTGTGGACGTATCCCTAGGTCACGTATGCCATAGAGTTTATACCACATATAAACTACGGCAGAGGTCTGTAACACAGTGCACTCTATGACACAGAGTAGAGCCGGCAATGACTCCCCGACCTTAACGCAGCGTAGAGGCCTTGTCTTCTACGGGCCAGGACACCGTGAAGCCTACAATCAAGGCTACTCTCAAACACGTCTTTCAGAAGGGACACCCACGGACAGATGAGAAATAAAATGCGTTTATTTTTATTTTTATTTTTACGGTACTGGGGATGAAACCCAGAGGCATTCTACCTCCAAGCTACACCCCCAGCCCTAAGTTGGATTCTTTATTTTGGAACAGGGTCTTAGTAAGTTGCAGAAGGCCTCACTAATTAGCCAAGACTGGCCACGAGACTGGATCCTCCTGTCTCAGCCTCTCAAGTACTGGGATTACAAGCGTGCGCCTCCTCGCCCGGCTAACACGCCTTTGTGATTCTTCCACAAATCACCGATGACGCCCATCAGAGACGAGTCACGGCCTCCTTTGACCCCCTCACGTGACAGACGGCATCACACAAATGACACACATCAACAGAAAGCACATCGGACCCACCACATCTTCTCGTTCTTTCCATTAGAAACAGCACACGTCAAAAACGGCCCACCCCTTTTCATTCTCTTACGCATCCAAAATCGCACACGTCAGAAACCCTGCAGAAAACGACACGCGCATCAGATCGGCACGTCTTTATTTGATTCTGTTGCATGTGACACCTAAGCACGTAGGACCCGGGACAATGTTCAGAAATCCTGAAACCCATCTTTCTTTGGTTAACATAGAGAAAATGGTGCACGTCACAAATGACGTATACCTGCCGATGCGTTCCCATGTCAGAGGACACACGCACACATCAGAAAGGACATATGTGTACAGGTGTCAAAAACAGAGTACGCGTCTGCCGCTGTGCAAAGTAGATCTTATGAAGATCCAACATACACCATAGGCCCGTAAAGGACAAATGTCTGGCTAAATAGAAGAAGAAACCAATGGTGGCGTACAACGCCTCAGAAATGTACTTTTTGCCAATTATCCACTTGCCTACTAGAAAGATCTAACAGAAAATCCACAATATAAACCATATCCTTTAAAACAAATGGATAAAAATATTATCACTATCGGCGTACGTGGCACCACATAAACACATCTGCCTTCCCAAACCAAAGGAAATATATTCTTAAAACAACAGCTTTCTAAAGAACCCCCAGGTTAACGCAGTAGCTTTTTTTCCAGCTTTGGCATGCAACAGTTAGAAAATCTATGACTGAAAAATGTCAGCTCCGTGGTACGACAAACCTCCCGAGGTCCAGTTCTATGACACGTTCCCACGGGGTCTTCATGTTTCATAAGCAATGTGTTCTGCGAATTGACCAACCACCTTCTTGCTTTCTTTTGAGATGCAAATTAATTTTGGAGATCACGTACAAACGGAAGAGCGTTGGCAGGCAATGAACACAGCAACCCGGGTACTGCAAGAGCCAACACCAAGACCATTGCTTATTCGGGGTCTGTGCCAGCAGGATGCTGTGAAAAAATACACTACATATTTAAAAGGTCTGAACAGATAAAGAGGCCAACCCCATTTTCTCCAAAAAACTCTAAGATGCAGTGAGAAGGATCTGACGATGAGGAGGTAGACTTTAGTGCCTGAAATATAATTTCAGGAAATAAAAGTTATCCTCAAGAGGCTCTCTGAAAAGCCGTCATTGTGCTGTCCTTTCTCAAATTCCATCAAGAGGGAATACCAGCCTGTCCGCTTTCCGCTTTGAGGCAGCTCCCGGCGATGTGGGCTAAGGCTTCTTTATGTGACTCAGAAGCTCTTCTTTCTCCATCCGGTACCCACTCTTCTTCCACTGCTCCCGCATCTGCTGCAGCAGAGCCCCGATCTCCTTCCCGGAGGACACGCCCGCTTTCCTGACGTCGTGGCCGCTCACGGGGAAGGGCGGGACGGACCACCGCTCCATCTCCGTCAGCAGCGCCCGCTCGCCTTGGTACTTCAGGAGCTCGCGCACTCGAGCCGGGGCGTCCGGTTCCCTGGACTGAGGGCCGAGCAAAAGGTGACTTTCGTCGTCCACTTGGGGTTTGCCCCTAAAACCTACATGCTAAGTAATCGCTACGAAATTTTCCATTAAAAAGAATTCAAACCCACCTAAGAATTCATATCGTTGCTATTTTTAATTTGGAAATTGTGGCTGGAACCCAGGGACATTCGACCTCTGGCCTATAACCCCACTCCTATTTTTTATTCTTTATTTTATTTTTTTTGTTTTTGGTGGTACTGGGGTTCCTGGAAGCCCTTCTACCTCCGGGCTACACTCCCAGACCTATTTTTTAACATTTTTATTTGGAAACAGGGTCTCCTAAGCCAGCGCGCGCGGCTGGCTTTGAACCCGCGCGATCCTCCTGTCTCCGCCTCCCAAGCGCGGGGATGACGAGCGTGCGCCACCACGCCCGGCTTTTTATTCTTTATTTTAAAACTACCACTATGTAGCAGGCTGGATCTAAAAATAAGTCATCTTTCTTACTGGCTGTAGAGTACTTTGTTCCAAGCCGTGCCTACATACTTACGTCTATGATGTAGTCTTGATAGGGCTTCAAGGGCTCTGGACTGTCTGTGGCTTTCAGTAAGTCTCTCCTACTTTTAACAAGAAACGAGGCCAGGTTTTTCTCTTCTTTAGAAATCTTCAACCTCAAATCCAATTTCGTGACGTCGTCCTGGACTTTAAACAACGAGGCCAAGAGAGTCATGGGCTTGGGAGAAGAGCCTTCGACGTTTTTACACACTTGGTTGAACTCGTCCAGGCTGGCACGAGCGGGTAAACCTGTAGACGAAAACACCCGACACTCACAACCTCGACCGATCAGCTTCATTGTATGGCACCGCCAGCTCGTGACAACTCGCCCCCTCTCACCCGTCCTCCCCGGTCCCTCTAGAAACCGGCACAAATCCCTAAATATATTTTCCCCCTCAGTGAGCTCCATCACGAAGTCAAGGGGAAGCGCTAATGTCAAATTCACACAAGACATTTTCGCCAAACTCCTGACCTACCACCGAAAGATCCTATAATCCACCCCTCCACGTTCATTAACTTGTTGGAAATAGACTCAAGTTTTGTACAATGTGACAAACCATAAAATTCCATTACTCATTGTATTAATTACAACTCTGATTAAAACATTTCCAAGAATAACTCTTCTAAAACTGTCTACACACACGAACCGCTGACTCAGCCTTTCCGTTACATAGGTATCGTTATTTGAGAACCCGCCTTTTCATCAGAAACGAATTCACGTGATAAACCTTCACGAAACTCCTGATGCACCTTATGAACGTGAGCTGTTCCCAGCCCAACTCCAAGCTTTATCTTGGGATATTTTATAAAAATGTTCCAATCCCCACCCCCGAAATTCTGAAGCTAAATGATTGTGTTTTTTTTTGGGGGGGTGGAGATGAAACCCAAGGATTTCTACCACCAACCTGAACCCCTCCCCGACCTTTTGAACTTGTAGTTTGAAACAGAGTCCCGCTGGTCTGCTGTGGCCGCCCTCCAACCTGCCGTCCTTCTGTCTCAATCTCGACAGACTTGAATCATACACAAGTGCCTCCAAACACGGCTCCTTATAAAACTTGCAACCAGATACTTCTTTGCCAAATACTGACGCTCACAACTTGCTCTCACCTATGTGTGGAGCCACGTCGAGGTCATAGATGAGGTGCACCAAATGATTCACGTGGCTGCCGACAAGAATTTTCTTCAATTCCACCCATATTCGCTCTCCGGAGATGCCCGCCAAGCCTTTCGCGTTCTCCGCGATGGCTTCCAAAGTCTCGGGGTCGTGCTCGCCGGGCTTCTCCACAATTCTGCCATAAAACCTGCCAGACAAAAACCGTCAGAGGACGTCATCTCTATATTCACAAACCACCAGTGTCACTATTTGGATTTACACCTCACGTAAACAAGGTAGTGATGTAAGAACGTGGTCACTAAGTAGGGGTTGCTGAGACTCTACAAGGGCTCTCCTCCCACTACACACACACGCACGCACGCACGCACGCACGCACGCTCGCTCCCTCCACAACGTAACAGTGGATGCTCACACTTGCCCTCTCTCCTCTTTAGACCAGGCCCAACATGGACTGACCCTGAAATATCTAAAAATGGTGAACAAATAAATACTCCTTCCTCTAAGCTAGGGAGGCAGTTCTGAATTGTAGGAATGAGAACACAGACCAAGACAACCAGAAACCTCCTTTTTAATGCCCTCCATCTACGTGGTTTAAAAAAAGTATGCCGACTTTATTACATCGAGAAAGACCTTAGAAGTCATCGGGTTAATTCTGCGCCTCCTTTTTCATTTCAAATGAGAAATTCAAGACCTACCAATCAGGTAACGATCAAGGTTAGGAAGAGCTACAGCCCAAGACCTCAGGAAAGACATCAAATGCCAATGTAAAGACTGCAGTGCAGTAACACGACAGCCTGACTCCCGGACACCGGCCGCTCTATGCACATTAATAGTGTGTATGAATAACTGCAAACATGACAACTTGGCTGCAGACAATGAAACGTATTACAAAAAACCTCAAATGGAAAGCCATCAAATGCCGCGATGCACCGCTCACGGCCTTAACACCCACCACTGATCCACACTAACACTAAAAGAAGGCCAGATCTTGATTTCTGTTCCATTTGGAAAGAGAAACAACAAATACTCCAACTTAGAGAAATAGCATTTATTCAAAAAATAGGTATGACCTCATATAAACTCAAATGATTCTCCCCTTTTGAAAAACGAGTATTATTAGACATAACTTGCCAGTTAGGACAGGTTATAAAACTTGACAACACCTGGGTGTGATGACACACACTTGTAATCCCAGTACCTGGGAGGCTGAGACAGGAGGACTTCAGGTTCACAAACAGCCTCAGCCACTTAGTGAGACCATTTCAGAATAAAGAATAAAAATTGGGGCTGGGGATTTAGCTCAGAAGCAGACGCCCCTGGGTTGAATTCATGGTATGGCAAAAAAGCTTTGGAGGCGATAGTTTAAAATTGACTAGACACGATGCTACACACCTAGCTTAGAAAGATGAATATGGGTTTGAGGCCAACCTCAGCAACGTAGCGAGACCTTATTTTAAAAAAATAAGGGCATAGCTTACACGTACAATGACTCTGGTTTCAAAGTCACTTCTAGGAAAATAATATAGACAAGAGAACCTACAGAATGGGGGACAATAATTGCCAACTAAACACCCGACAATGGGATAATATCGAAATGTATAGAAACACTATAAGAACTCACTACCAACACATAACCCAAGACACAAAATAAAGAACAGACCTAAAGAGAGCTCTCGCCAACGAAGATAAGCAAGAGCTCCTGGGTGTAAAAAACTGCTCACCAGCATTAGTCATCAGACAACACACGTCAAAACCACAAGCACTTCTCACTCCTCCAGTGTGGACGCTGTCAAACCGCACAAGAGGTAAAGAGTGCCGGGAACGTTGTATAGGATATTCTACCCACAAATATTTCTACAAAGAATATAAATGAACACAGCTACTGTGGGACGTACTGTGGCAGCTACTCTAAACACTGGGGAAGGATCTATCTACGTGATCGGGAATCCCACCCGCGGCTCTACACCCAAAGGAGAGAAAATCAACACATCACACGCACACCCGCACTCCCGCGTGTGCTATGCTGCTATTCAGAGGAGCCAAAAAGGAAACAGTCGGCCAGCTCACCAACAGAGAGAAAATGTGGCGGGTCTATACAGCGGCGTACTGCTCGAACGTGGAAAAGGATAAGACCCTGACATCTGGGGTACCAAAAACAGAACTGGAGGTTATTGTAATAATTGAAGGCAGGCAGGCACAGACACACAAGCCAAGTGGAACCCACCCCGTGGAATCTACAACAGCTGGACTCCCAGGGGTGAGGGCACAGGGTGCTCCCCGAGGGGTAGACAGGTGGCTGCGGGCACGGGAGGGACGGCCAATGGCAGGGCCGGGCGCTGCGTCACGATGAGGTAAGAATGGGAAGCCCGGGTGCTGCTGCGGAGTGGGCAGAGATGGCCACGCTGGACTATGCTCCCGAAAGCACAGGAAACACAGTTCAAAGACTTTCACCATCAAGAAATGAGACCCAACGGGGGACCAGACACCTTTAACCTGACAAACCTGATACAATATGTCCGTGTATAAAAACGTCACACAACCTCCTATAATATTCCGGTTTTGTTATATCAATTAAAAAGTAAAATGACTCCTACTGACAAAATCATCCGTGCATATCCTACTAGCAATGTTTTTTTATTTTTTTAATTGTTTTTGGCAGTACTGGGGTTGGAACCCAGGAACAGTCTACCTCTGAGCTATGCTTCAACCTATTTTTTATTCTTTATTTTAAAACAGGGTCTCACTGAGTTGCACAGGGCCTCACTAAGTAGCTGAGGCTGTCTGCAAACTCAGATCCTCCCATCTCAGCCTCCCAAGTACTGGGATTACAAGCGTGCGCCACCACGCCCGGCCTAGCGATGTTTTCTTTAAACACTGCAGCCTATCTTTTTACTTTTTTTTTTGACTCATCGCTTAATGAGATTTTCCTTCACTGACTTAATGTCATTTTTTGAGACCCTGGGGGCGTCCCCTGCCGCCTGAGACTAAGCACGACACGAGGGCAAAGACTCCGGTCACTCATTCCCAGCTAATGCCCCGCTCGGCCCCTAAGTACAGCTGCTACAATGAGATCCGTGAAGACACACACCACGCAATAAAAATAAAAGTGGACAGTTTAAAAGCTGTTAACCTTTCTTAATGGATAAGATCCTAGGGAATGCACTACCTATGTGCATACTTGGAAAATAAAACAAAATACCGACCCAAGTGCGCTCCCTCTCGTGAGTAACAGGCCGTGCCGTGGCGCTGGGGCCTTTGGGGCCGTCGTCCTCCCTGAACCCTCCCGCCGTAGGTGTGCGAGACTGTGACTGTGCTCCGGTGATATTAAAAACCGGGCAATTTCTTCTTCTGAAGAACTTGTAAAAATTCTTACCTGAAATATCTCAAAATTCGAAGATAATCTTCTTGTATTCTCTGTCTGGCTTCCCCAACAAATCTTACTTTCTTGTTTTTTAAGTCTGCATAACCATTGAAGTAATCAAACAAGGTGCCATCAAAACCTATTCAGAAAGAGTAGCAAAAGTCATTATGAACAACCAAGAATTTAAAAACAAAACAAAAATCTGCTAAAAACTACTACTACCAAACCTCTGCAAGGTTGAGTTATAACAGTGAAATGCCAGTAACAGTGTTCATCATATGTAACTACGAAACCGGAGACACGAAGACCAGGCCTCACAGAAGCTAAGGTAGCAAGATGGATGAGACCGGCTCGCGCTCCAATCCCACAAGAGTAACCGAAAAAACATACAATCCTGCAAATCCTGAAACTGTTCCAAGACAACAAAGGCACACGGCGCCAGAAAGAGATGACTAAACACTGCATTTAAAAAAAAAAAAAAAAAAAAACACGCCTTATTGCAAAATGCACCATCAAGCAGAAAAGCCAAAGCCCAGTAAAGAATGTTTGGGAAAAAATAAAAATCAGTGAGCCCACACGACACCAATAAAACTAGGTAACAAATTTCTTAAAACTCAATTCAACTTCTTGGGAGAATTTCCAAAATGCACGTCTTGTTTTGGAAAGACGGTGCCCTGACGAAATAGGTTAAGACGTGATCATCTCTCTCCACGTGAGTTACCCAGAAACATGGAGTTGATGGTGAGGTCCCTGCGCTCCGCATCTTTCTGCCAGTCCGTTGTGAATTCCACCTCGGCGTGTCTTCCGTCAGTGGTGACATCGATCCGCAGTGTAGTGATTTCAAAATTTTCTTCGTGAAGCTGAAATGAAATATTTACCTTGTTACCTTCTAGTATCACCAGATACGGTGTTAAAAAAATAGTCATGAAAACAAAGTCCTAGAACCCTAACCATTCATGACATCTGTCCCTTAAAACTCAACTGGCCAACGTGTACCTTCCAAGAGAAAAACAACATTCAAAGAAAGATCCCAAAATGGCAAATACAGGTTTTAAATGCGGTGATTACGCTGGGCGTGGTGGCGCACGCTTGTCATCCCCGCGCTTGGGAGGCGGAGACAGGAGGATCGCGCAGGTTCGAAGCCAGCCTCGCTGGCTTAAGAGACCCTGTTTCCAAATAAAAATATAAAATAGGTCTGGGAGTGTAGCCCAGACGTAGAAAGGCTTCTAGGAGCCCCAGTACCACCATAAACAAATAAATGAATGAATAAGTGAATAAAATAAAT
Source organism: Muscardinus avellanarius (assembly GCF_963383645.1). NCBI lineage: Eukaryota > Metazoa > Chordata > Mammalia > Rodentia > Gliridae > Muscardinus > Muscardinus avellanarius. Next base: position 15,582,562 of record NC_137808.1, on the reverse strand, counting down.
GCAGCGATTACACAAGGTGAATACCAACCTACAAAGACAGCAACTCCGACAAGTGGCGTGTTGGGCTGGAGAAGAAGCCTCACGGCAGTGTCCTGCGGCCTTCCAATGTCATGGCAAGCTACTCTTGGAATTCTAACAGCTACAGTCTGCAAAGAGCTGACTGTCGGTCTATGGACTATACACCATGAACCAAACGACCCATCAGAGATTAATTATCCGGAATCTCCTTTACTAGCGCTCACCGGGGAAGCTGATGACTCCTAAGACTCAGTGCTGGCAAAGAAACCACCTCCAGTTGGGAAAGTTAGCTAGCTTCAAAAGATGCACGAGCTGAGCCTTGGACAATGAGAACATAGATAAGCAAATGTGGGGGGGGGATCTAAAAAAAAAAAAAAAGATCCAACACAGTAGAAAAAGCAGAGCAGAGGTACAAGAGAAGGCAGACCCAACGAACAGACACTGCGAGGGTCACCAGAGAGGCTGCACGCCCAGCAGGAACGCAGGCTCGGCATTAGGAAGTGAAAGTCTCCTCCGGTACTGAGAAGCCGTCAAGGATTCCCCTGGACTGCGCACGTGCTCTGCTCTAGTCCTGGGCGATGTCCCAAATCCCACCCCTCAGGGCCTCGAGAGGCGAGTGTGACGACGGGAAGGGACGAGGAGGGCTTGCGACACTTGCCCCTGGGCTCAATCCCCGGTACCATCCCCATCACACACACACACTCACAAACTGTAGACATAAGAGGTAAATAGCAAACATTTTCAGCGTTACACAAACAACAATGCCATCAAGCAAAGGCCAGACTTCTCGCTCACCCTGGCAGTAATGGTTCCGTGCTTCTCTCCCTTGTTGTTAATCATGCGAATCCCTGCCGACTGAAACATCTCCTTCATCTGGGCGGGGGTGGCCGTGGTGGCGAAGTCCACATCTTGAGGCTTCACCCCGTTTAGTAAGTCCCTCACCGCACCTCCGGCTATTCTCAACTCATGGTTCTCTTTCTCAAATAGTTCTGTAAAGACAGAAAGAAGATTTTCATTTCAATGTGCTTTTCACAATCGACAAACTACCGGGTCCGCCGTCTACGAGACAGTACGGGGCACTAATTTGAGCCTCTCCATAGGAAAACAAGAATAATGTCCAGACATGGAAAACAGAATTGTTCTACATTCAAGTATATTTTGAACTAAGGCAAGCAGAAACTTAAAACTTTCTTGACCAGTGCAGAAAACAATTCAGAATTTCACAATGTTTCAGGGTCATCAATAGAAATCTAAATTATTACCAAAGGACAAAGCAAATAGTTTTGCTTTCTTTTTCATAGTTTATATGTATACTTTTTTGGGGGGGTACTGAGGACTGAACCCAGGGTCATTTCTACCTCTGAGCTACATCCCAGCCTTCTTTTGAAACAAAATTCACCAAGTAATTTTCACCAACAAGGTTCTCAGAGTGCCCCGCTACATCACTGAGGTTCACCGTGACCATGAGATCCTCCTGTCTCAGCCTCCCAAGTCCTGGGATTCCAGGCATACACCACTGCTAATGCTAAGTGTCTTTGTATTACCTGTGAACAGTTATCAAGACAGTATATTCAGGTACAAAACTATCATATATTTTATCACTTAGGATAAAAGGTATACCACAAATCTGACAAGAACTAACCAGCATATGTTTGAAACCAATTCCTATCTAAATTAAAAAAAAGAAAACATAGGAACACTGAAACTAACATCTCCAACTACAGACCTGACTCCTCATATATAGAAAAACTCAAAGTTCACTATAACATACCGCTGTCACCAAAGAACACCATAGAGAACCTACTGACACCCACAACTGCTCTGACCCTTTTTTATTAACACCTGATATTGTGACAAGCTGGCCCGCCGCTCACAACTAGACCCCGGTGTTCTATGAAGCAGACAATTTCACCAAACCTCAACATCAACCATGATTCTGTGACCATGACAGATCAAAACAACCATGTGATCATGCCTGAACGCTAACAAGATTTGCACATTATCGAAAACTCACCCCATCATAGTTGACTGAACGGCTGCTCCCTACGGGCTAAGCGGTTTTAATGGCTATAATCCAGGTAAACAGCAAGACACCCAAAGAGTGGAATCTCTGTCCAAAAAAAGGTCTTTGGGGACCTTTAGATGGAGGCCACTGGCACAGGCATTCAGCAACACTGAGATATCTACCACCCCTAAGAAAAACTCAAAACGCCCTCCGCCCTTTTCTCTTTTGTTATCCCCACACTAAACTGCACTCTGACATCAGACGGCACAAGAGTAGAACCCAAGCTCACCAGTCATGACTCATGAAAACACACACACACATACAAACAAAACAATTCACATTGCCAGCCATACAACCTTCGCATACTAAGAAAATATGCCTACTCAAGCTAGTACTAAGGCCACGGTGTATGGAAAGTGAAAATATTAGGTACACGGCACAAGAGAGTCAGGCTTCACACTGTAATCAATTTCTTCTCTCTTCTGACAATTTGGCGATAGTCCGGGATTCCTTGACTGGGATAATCTACAACAAATGTGATGAAATGGTCACTAAAAGCCAGACTTTGGCGGAGCACCTGTGATCCCAGGACTTGGGAAAATAACACAAGAAGATTGTAGATTCAGAGTCATCCTCACGCCGGGCGTGGTGGCGCACGCTTGTCATCCCAGTACTCGGGAGGCTGAGACAGGAGGATCGCGCAGGTTCGAAGCCAGCCTCAGCTACTTGGTGAGGCTGTCAGCAACTTGGTGAGACTCTATTTCAAAATAATAATAATTAAAAAAAAATAGGTCTGGGAGTATAGCCTGAAGGTAAAAGCCTCTGGGTTCCATCCCCAGCAATACACACCCTCGGTTTGAACCCCAGAACCCATCAATTTCTCTCTCTCTCTCACAAACACACACACACAAAAGATAAAATGTTGAGTACAGAACATCAGCCGACCTGGGCTTTGCCATCTCCACAGCCTCCCAGTCTCTCACCTGTCAGACTCTTCAATCCTTGTGTGAAAAGGGACTGGAATTCCGGAGACTGCAACTTCATGGTAAATAGACGCCGCTTCAAGATGTACAGCCGGCTCCAGCTCACCACGGACCCGTGCCGAGGATACAGGCGCCGCAGCATCTGGAGTCACCAGCCGCTCAACTACAAGGCAGACACGGATGCACACCGATGAAGATTCAAAACAACAGGTTAAAATACCATTGACTGACTGCGAGAAATGCATTGCCTATCCAGACGAAAACCGCTAAAAGGTAACACGGGCAGCTACCCACTGCTAGGGTCCTAAAGCACAGGGCTCTGCTCGCCTTCCACGGCTCCGATCCGTGCCTGATGGCAAACCGGACTCGGTTAGCACCCAAGGACCGCGGAGTTGCGAATAGCCCAGAGCCCGGGGGAACAGCTGCCCTCCAAGACCACGTGGGCCGGCCCGAGAGGAAACATCCTCCTTCCCTGCCGACCCGAGCCCGACGTTTATGACTCAAGCTATTTCCTCGGAGCTAAAACCTGGCCTTTCGCCGGGCGTGGTGGCGCACGCCTGTAATCCCCGCGCTTGGGAGGCGGAGGCAGGAGGATCGCGCAGGTTCGAAGCCAGCCGCGCGCTGGCTTAGGAGACCCTGTTTCTAAATTTAAAAAATATATAAAATAGGTCTGGGAGTGTAGCCCGGAGGTGGAAGGGCTTCCAGGAACCCCAGTACCACCAAAAAAAAAAATTATATATATAATAATAAATAAAACCTGGCCTTTCCCCAGGACCTGGCCCTGCGGCCTGCCCTTTCCTCGTTCTCTCCCCCCACCCCGCTGTCCCCTGGTGCTGAACGCGCGCCATGGCTGGCCGGACAGGGACAGGGCCGCGACCTCCAGGCTGGGCCCTTCCCCTCGGCACAGACTAAACTTCCCGCCGCTCCTCGCTCCCGCCTCTGCTCAGGGCCCGGCCCGCGTCCTACTTAATGTCGTCCGGCATCTGGACGGTGCGCGCTTCGGTCCCCGCCGCGGGCGCCTGTGGCCCCTGCCGGCCTCGGCCTCGCCGCTCAGAGCACTTCCGGGATGGACGGCGCGCGCGTGATGACGTTGAGGGCGCGCGACGGCCAGCGGCCAATGGGAGCCGAGGCCGGAAGTGGGCGTGGCCTGTCCGAGGCCGGGGAGACGCGGGGCTGTTCCTCAGGATGCTGACGGCGCAGCTGCGGCTGCCAGATGCTGCCCAAGCGCCAGAAGGAACCGGGCGCCGGGGTGCGCGCCGGGAACCCCGGGACTGGGGAGGCCAGCCTCGGCAACCCAGTGAGGCCCTCAGCGACTCGGTGAGACAAAAAATAAAATAAAATAAAATAAAATAAAATAAAATAAAATAAAATAAAATAGGAGCAGGGGAGGGGGAGGCCAGCCTCGGCAACCCAGTGAGGCCCTCGGCGACTCGGTGAGACAAAAATAAAATAAAATAAAATAAAATAAAATAAAATAAAATAGGAGCAGGGGAGGGGAGGCAGCCGCTGGCAGCGAGGACAAGCGTCCGCGTGGACCGAAGCGCGGAAGATACAGAAGCCGACTACCTTAAGCAGACAGCACGGTGACTTAATCTGAAATAATAATCAGGACTTTCTCAAGAGAAACGTCTTGCCCATGATCACCAAATCAAATATTCAGTCCCAGTGAAACACTCACAATTTGTTTCTTTTAAACTAGTTATTATAAAAAAAAATATTAAAACCAGATATTGGTGATGCCTACCTGTGATCCCAGAAAACTGGAGAAGGCTGAGACAGGAAGATCGCAGGTTCGGGACCAACCCCAGAAACATCGCAAGACTCTTCAGCAACTTAACAAGATCCTATTTCAAAAAACAGAAAGAAAAAAATAAAAAACCAGGAGAGCCTTGGAGTATAGCTCAGCGGTAGAATGTCTTTGGGTTAAATGGTATGTCATTGTAGGGTGTGTGTGTAGGGGATTACTAGAAATTGAACCCCATCTCTAAGCCACACCCCCATCCTTTTCTTATTTTTTGGAAACAAGATCTTAATAAGTTGCGATGTTACTGAGGCTGTCCTTGAACCTGAGCGCCTCCTGTCTTGGCCTCCTCAAATACTGGGCTTACACACCTGTACCACCATGCCTGGTTTTACAGTTTTCTAAATAACAACTTGGTATTCCTACCTCGGTATGGGATAAAAAAAAAAAAAAAAAGTTCACATGCCAGGCGTGGTGGCGCAGGCTTGTAATCCCAGTACTTGGGAGGCTGAGACAGGAGGATCATGGTTCCAGGCCAGCCTCTGCTACTTAGTGAGGCCCTCTGCAACTCAATGAGACCCCGTTTCAAAATAACAAAAAAAAATAGGGCTGGGGGTGTAGCTCAGAAGTACAATGCCCCTGGTTTCTACCCCAGTACCCCCCCATAAATTTTTATTTTAAAAAGAATAAAAACAGTTGGATACATAGATACACAAGGCCAAAAAGTAAAACATTGCTCCCACTGCGGCAGAAGGGCCCATCGGTCCGGTCCTTGGCTGCCCCCTAGTGGCCAGGTCCACTCACAGCCTCCCGGTCAGCGAGGGGGCCTGGCCCGCCTTCCAGGTGCAGCAACTGTGGGCCTCCTCCTCTGACACGTCTCCTACCGCCATGGAAAGAATGTACTCTGGGGAGCAGCTGATCCCGAATATTGGCAGGTACTTGGCATAAACCCGAGCCCACGCTGTGATCCGCGGTCCAGCCAGAGGCGGGCCGGACCCCAGTCAAAACTAAACACCCCCATGACAAAAAAAAAAAATCTTTTATGATCTACCACCCCCCAAAATACTTCTAATATTTTATCACAGAAATAAATACCTCTTATAATTTACCACTGAAATAAATAACCTCATCCATTTGTCACCAAATAAATACCTCTTATAATTGACCACTGAAGCCGGGCATAGTGGCGCACGCTTGTCATCCCTGCGCTTGGGAGGCGGAGACAGGAGGATGGCGCAGGTTCGAAGCCAGCGCTGGCTTAGGAGACCCTGTTTCCAAATAAAAATGTAAAAATAGGTCTGGGAGTGTAGCCCGGAGGGAGAAGGGCTTCCAGGAACCCCAGTACCACCACCACCACCACTAATAATAATAATAAATAATAATAATAACAACAAATATTTATAAAATAAATAATAATATTTATAAAATAATAAATAAATAAAATAATAAATAAATAAATAAATATAAAATAATTATTATTTACCACTGAAATAAATATCTCATAATTTACCACCGAAATAACCTCTTATATTTACCGCCAAAATAAATACCTCTTATAATTTACCACTCAAATACATACCCCTTATAACTTACAACGGAAACAAATACCTCTCATAATTTAACACAAAAATAGATACCTCTTGCTGGGCGTGGTGGCCACGCTTGTCATCCCCGCACTTGGGAGGCGGAGACAGGAGGATGGCGCAGGTTCGAGGCCAGCCGCGCGCGCTGGCTTAGGAGACCCTGTTTCCAAAAATGAAAATGTAAAAATAGGTCTGGGAGTGTAGCCCAGAGGTAGAAGGGCTTCCAGGAACCCCAGTACCACCAAAAACAAAACAAAAAAAAATAGATACCTCTTATAATTCACCATTAAAATAACCTCTTACAATTTGCCACCAAAATAGCCTCATAATTTATTACCAAAATAACGTCTTATAATTGACCACCAAAATAAATAACCTCATAATTTACCACCAAAATAAATAACCTGTTATAATTAACCACCAAAATAAATACCCTCATAATTTCCCACCAAAATAAGTACCTCTTATAATTTGCCAACACATAAAATACCCCTTTATAATTGACTACTTACAACCTTCTGAGGCTTTATCTTGTAGCAATGGCTAACTAATACACCTACCACTTAGAGATCATCTCTTTTCTCCTATCCGTCTTATTGTGTGATCATAAACAAAATTATTAACTTTACTTAACAAATTTTGTCAGTGCCTTGTTAGTACGCCTGTGACCTCAGTTCTTGGGAGGCTGAAGTAAGAGAATCACAGGTTTGAGGCCAGCCTCAAGAACTTAAGTCCCTCTGATACTTAGTGACCCTATTTCAAAAGAAATAAAAACAGAGATGGAGGTACAGCTCAGAGGCACAGTGCCCCTGGGTTCCATCCCCAGTACCCAACCCAAACATAAACAAAAACAACACCCTTCATAAAAACAACACTTCTTCATAACTACGCTCCCTCTTTTTTTAGGAGTGTCTGCGGCTTGCACCCAGGGGCGTTCTACCTCTGAGCTACACCCCTTCTATTTTTTATTTTGAAAGAGGGTCTCACTAAGTTGCGGTGGGCCTCACTAAGTTACCGAGGCGGGCCTCGAACCTGCGACCTTCCTGCCTCGGCCTCCCAAGTACTGAAATCATGAGCACGCCGCCCCCACCTGGCTAAAGACCCCTTTTAATATCCACATATTTCAACCTTAATACTTTTTCTCTTAACCATTCTTAGATAACTTTTTTTTTTTTTTGTATAAACCGTGATCTCCGTTGCCCGTATCTCACCACAATGGGTTCTGACTCATTTTGGTAGCTTTTGGGGGCAGAGGGGCCAATTAATCTTGATTTCTAGGTTATTATGGTTAGATTTCCCTCTATGCTATCTGAATACCCACTCTGTTGTTTCTTAAGGAAGACAGGCAAATTGGAATTCACGTGTGTGTGTGTGTGTGTGTGTGTGTGTGTGTGTGTGTGTGTGTGTGTGTTCTTGGGATTGAACTCCGAGCTACACCCCAAGCCCAATTTTTGAAACTTTTTATTTTGAAACAGCTGAGTTGCAGAGGGCCTCACTAAGTAGCCGAGGCTGGCCACGAATCCGGATCCTCCTGTCTCAGCCTCCCAAGTCCTGGGATTACAAGTGTGCACCGCCACGCCCGGCTGGATTTCATGTTTTTAAAATGGATTTTTGTGAATGCTTTCAACACATTTCATTATATCTTTGAATACTTACATTTTAAAGAATAAAACTAATGCTATAAAAACAAACTAGGCAGACGCTTGCCCTTCCTTTTTGCAGTATTGGGGATTGAACCTAGGGTTTTGCACACACTAGGAAAATGCTCTGCTACTGAGCTACATTACCAGCCCCTCTTTTTGTTTTTTTCCTTGGTCATAAAAATATGAAAAATATAGATACATAATCTGTATGTGTGCCTTTGATACTAAAGGTCAAAGCCAAAAGCAATCTACCTCCAAGCTTCAGCCTAGCCCCGTTTTACTTTTTATTTTTATACAGGGTCTCACTAGGTTGCTGAGGCTGGCCTCAAACCTGTGATCCTCCTGTCTCAGCCTCTCAAGTACTGGGATGACAAGCGTGCGCCACCACGCCTGACTTGATTTATGTCTTTAACCGGCGGAGTTTGGTAGAAGATTATATATCCAGGTCCAGGGGAGCGGCCAGGTATAATTTTCTGTTACCTTAGAGAGAACTGGGCACCAACCACATGCATTCAGTAAATGATGTAAAAAAAAATAATACAGGGACTATTAAGGTAGCCTCTGCCAAAAAAAAATAAAAAATATGGATTAATACTGTTAGCTTTTTATATATTTTTTTTTCTTTTGGTGGTACTGGGGTTCCTGGAAGCCCTTCTACCTCCGGGCTACACTCCCAGACCTATTTTTACATTTTTTTATTTAGAAACAGGGTCTCCTAAGCCAGCACGCGAGGCTGGCTTCGAACCTGCGCGATCCTCCTGTCTCCTCCTCCCAAGCGCGGGGATGATAAGCGTGCGCCACCGCGCCCGGCTTAGCTTTTTATTTTGATTTACTTTTTGGTATTAGGGATTGGACCCACCCAGGGGAGCATTCTATCTCCATCCTATACCCCCAGCCACTTTTATTATGTGTTTTCAAATAGCTAGGTTGCTGAGAATCTTCGTAAAGTGTCGAGGCTGGCTCTTGAACCTGGGATCCTCCTGTCTCAGCCTCCCAAGTCCTGGGATTGCAGGCGTGCACCACCACACCCAGCCTTAAGCTTCCTTAGTAAGTAATATGCTAAGGAAAATTCATTAAGTACAACTTCAGGAGGCCAAATGGCTGGCACTGGACTTTTGAGGGTCCCTCTTAGCAAGGAGATGGATCTCTCTGTCATTCTAGTTTTTCCATCCCTTCCCCCCCCCAAAAAAAAAATCACATTTTCCGGTGATTTCAGGTCTGGCTTCCTTCGGGCAACTCCCAAAGTTGTTTACCGTGCACAAGACAGATGCTGTGTCTTATAGAAAAGAATTCTCATGAGCTGGTGGTTTATCATGCCCCAAACAAAAATATTGAGCTGACCTCGGCCACCGCTTCCCGGCATCTCATCTGTGGGAACTTGGCCCTCTGTTCACCAAGTATCCTCTGAGGGATTGTCCAAGGAGGAAGAATCCTTCAACACAGCCTCTGGGACTAAGCCTGAGGCCCTGCCCCCCTTTTTGGGGAGGGGAGACTAGAGATTAAACCCACAGCTATTCTACCTGAGCTGTACCTTCAACCCCCCCCCCTTTTTTTAAATTTTTAATTTAATTTTAATTTTAATTTTTTTTTAATTTCTTGCTAAGTTACTGAGGGCAGGTCTCAAATCTGCGCGGCTCCTGTCTCAGCTGGCAGGCACTGAGATTCCAGGTGAGCGCCACCATGGCCGGCGAAAGCTGCTCTCTCAGAGGCAACTGCTAATATCTGGCCAAGAAATATGCCTTAAAGAATGTCCGTCTGAATTCCTACGCTCAGATCAGCTAGTCACCCACCTGGAAATTCCCTAGAAGAAAATAGAAATGGAACGAAGGATCGGACCATTCACCTGGGTTTGCTTGAATAAAGTAGACTGCGGTGCGGGCGCACACCTCTGGGTTCCTTGGGAAGCTGAGACAAGAGGATCTCAGGTTCAAGGACAGCCTCGACAGGTAGTGAGACTCTCGGCAACCTAGCGAGACCCTGTTTCAAAATAATAAAAGAATCGGACGCCTGGCGTGGCGGCGCACGCTTGTCATCCCCGCGCTGGGGAGGCGGAGACAGGAGGATCACGCAGGTTCGAAGCCAGCCTCAGCTACTTAGTGAGGCTCTCGGCAACTCAGTGAGACCCTGTTTCCAAATAAAATATATTTTTTTTTAAAAAAAAGGGTCTGGGAGTATAGCCCGGAGGTAGAAAGCCTCTGGGTTCCACCCCTAGTACCACCAAAAAAAAAAAAAAAGAAAAAGAAAAAAAAGAAAAAAGAAAAAAGAAAAAAAAGATGGTTAAGCCGAGTGTGGTGGCGCACACTTGTCATCCTCGCGCTTGGGAGGCAGAGACAGGAGGATCGCGCAGGTTCGAAGCCAGCCGCGCGCGCTGGCTTAGGAGACCCTGTTTCCAAATAAAAATATAAAATAGGTCTGGGAGTGTAGCCCGAAGGTAGAAGGGCTTCCAGGAACCCCAGTACCACCACTAATAATTAATAATAATAATAATAATAATAATAATAATAATAAATAAAATTGGGCTGAGACATAAGGATTGAAGTTTGAGGACAGCCTCAGCTACTACTTAGGCCCTTTGCAAGTCAGTAAGACTGTTTTAAAATAAAGAATAAAGCCGGGCGCGGTGGTGCACACTTGTCATCCCCACTTGTCATCCCCGCGCTTGGGAGGCGGAGACAGGAGGATGGCGCAGGTTCGAAGCCAGCCTCAGCTACTGAGTGAGGCTCTCGGCAACTTAGTGAGACCCTGTTCCCAAATAAAGCATAAAAATAGGTCCGGGAGTGTAACTCAGAGGTAGAAAAAGCCCCTTGGATTCTACCTTCGGTACCTCACACACACACACACAAAACTATATTATTACATCATTATTTTCTCAATTAGTTGTTAATTTTTAACACTCTTTGTTGTGTTGTCGTGCACCTTAATGGCGTACGAGACGGTGGACACATACAAGGATCACTCATTCGGCCCTTCCCCATTCCCACCCTGGTCCCTCTGGCCTCCCTCCTCCTTATGTGCGGCTTAGTGATGGGCTGATAATTTATTTCAAATATGTCTATGAGTAACTATTATTATTACTATTGTAACAGAAGTCCACTAAGGACAGATGGATGTTCCGGTAGGAACCGGGAGACGACCAGACACGCTGACTCTAGGCTCACGTGTGCCTAGCGACTGCCCCGGGCTCTGGGTTGATCTTGGTAGGACACCCCGGTTTGTACCTTCACGCTAGAGTGTGTGGGCTCTGCTTTCACTCCTGTATTATTATTTATTTATTTATTTATTTATTTGGTACTAGGGACTGAACCCAGGGACTTTCTACTGCACCCCCAGCTGCACCCCCAGCTCTGTTACTTTCTTTCTTTCTTTCTTTCTTTCTTGCGTCCTTTTTAATTCGGAAACAGGGCCTCACGAAGTTGCTGAGGGCCTTGCTAAGTTGTCGAGGCTGGCCTTGAACCTGTGATGCTCCTGCCTCAGCCTCCCAAGTCCTGGGATTCCAGGCCAGCGTCGCCACGGCTTGGCTGAACACCTATTATGTACCGGACACTGTGCTAGCTCCAGAAGTGATGGGATAGACAAGGCCCCTAGTCTCTGAGGGTTGTATTCTATAGGGGAAACAGACAGTATGCCAAGAGACCGACTGGCAGGATAATTCCAGGATGAGACGGGAGCAGAGGGAACCACTTTACTTAGAGTAGTGGCGTCGGGCCCCACTCTCGCTCGGCAGCTGAAGGAGAGCCGATACAGACACGCGAGCTCCCCGGAAAGCGGAAAGGCCCTGCGGTGCCCGGCCTTGTCCAGGGACCCCCGTCATGTTCCCCCCATGTCTGAAAGGCCCAGCGCAGCCCAGGCGCACAGGCGCTGGGCAGGATGCTCCGCGAGGGATGCTGCGCGCATGCGCCGCGCGGCCGGCAGGGGGCGGTGCGGCGCCGGGTACCGCGCGATGCGCCGCGCGGCCGGCAGGGGGCAGTGCGGCACCGGGTACCGCCGGGCTGCGGCGTCCCGGGCAGGCTCGCGTCCCGGGCCCTGCCGCCCAGCCGCCGATGTGGCGGCATTCCGAGCTGTGCCCACACCACCTACACCCCCAACCTCTCCCCCAGGCCGCAGCCCCCCTAGCACCCCACCTTGTGCCCCCTGAAAGGTGCCCCTGCCTTAGGATCCCCCGCAAAGGATGCTGCCCGCGCTCCCTCTTCTAGACCCAGGAGCCCCGCAGGCTGGAGGCGCCCTCTCCAGTCCCCGGCCCCCGGCCCACCCCCAGACCCCACTTCTGGGCCAGCGCTCCTCCGTTCTCAGCGTGGGGCTCCTCCCACCCCAACCCAGGGTCTCCCTCCGGCTGGTACTTGCCTGCCTGGAGCCCTGGGCTCGGAGCCAGACTCGGGGTTTGAGGGGAGCCAGCCACCGGCCTCCTGAAATGGGAAACGCACCACTGAGCTCACCGCTGGAAACCCTCCGGGGACCCCTGTCACCTTAAAATAGAATCCCGAAGCCTTGAAGGCGCGGGCATCCGCCCTCTCTCCCCCCAGGGATGCCCACAGTCCTGCAAGCCGACCTCCACCTCTCAGCCCCAGCAGAGCCTCAGGGTGCAGACGCCTGGGGGCTTATGGGTTCTCTTTCCCTGCGATCCCTCCCCTGGCTGGATCCTAATTACCTTCCCTGGCTCTGAAGGTCTCTCTCCCTGAAACAAAAGACGCCAGTCTCTTCCCTCCCCTGGGCTTCTGCACCACCCAGGGCTCCCCGGCTGCCCCTACCTCTCCCCGCCTCTCTCCAGCACTGACCACCTGGTGGCCGGAACCCAGTGGCCAGCGAGGTGAGTGAACCACTCACAGCCTGCAGCCGGGCTTGCCCTGGACTGGCCTCCAGACCATCGATCCCCGGCCATGACCTGAGAGGCCATGACCGTTTATAAGCAATTACTACAAACTACGTTCTCTTCTTGAATTATTGTATGGAATCCCGCCATAACCCCATGCATCGCAGCTCTGTTTTATGGACACAGACCCTCAGCAACTTAGTAAGACCACCTCCAAATGAGAAATGAAGCCGGGCGTGGTGGTGCACGCTCGTAATCCCAGCCTCAGCTACTTAGCGAGGCCCTCTGTGACTTAGTGAGACCCTGTTTCCAAGTAAAGAAGAAAAAATAGGACTGGGGGGTGTAGCCTGGAGTAGAGTGTCCCTGGGCTCAATCTCAACTAACAAACACACAAACAGGGGGGAAAAAGATGCCAAAAGTTTTTTTTAATTAAATCTCCCAATTTTTTTTTTTATTTTAGGTAGTGGGGATTGAGCCCAGGGGCATTCTACCTCCAACCTACACACCCAGTTTTTTTTTTTTTGAAACAGGTTCTTACCTTATTTTTTATAGTTTTATTTATTTATTTCTTTATTTTTGTGATACTGGGGATGGAACCCAGGGGCTTTTCTACCTCCGGGCTATACTCCCAGGCCTATTTTATACTTTATTTGGAAACAGGGTCTCACTAAGTTGCCGAGAGCCTCACTCAGTAGCCGAGGCTGGCTTCGAACCTGCGCCATCCTCCTGTCTCAGCCTCCCAAGCGCGGGGATGACAAGCGTGCGCCACCACACTTGTCTTGATTCATAATTTTTAAACTATGCAGGTAAAACAAAATAGTTATCTCTACTGTGCTCAACTGGGATGGCTGTTTGTTACCTTGGTTCAGGAACTTTCTTACACACACACACACACACACACACACACACACACACACACACTACTATGGATTGGACATGGGGGCATTCTACCTCTGAGCTGTACCCCCAGCCCTTTTTAAAAATTTTAAAACAGGGTCTCACTGAGTTGCAAAGGGTTTTTTTTTGGGGGGGGGGCTGGGGATAGAACCCAGGGGCATTCGATCTCTGATTTATGCCCTCCGCCCTATTTTTTATTCTTTATTTTTGAAACAGGGTCTCACTGAGTTGCAGAGGGCCTCACCAAGTAGCTGAGGCTGTCCGCGAACCGCGATCCTCGGGTCTCTGCCTCCCAGATGCTGGGATGACAAGCGTGCGCCACCACGCCGGGCTTTGCTAAGGTGCTGAGGCTGGCCTCATTCTTTGCAAGCCTTCTGTCTCAGCCTCCCGAGAACTGGAGTTACAGGCGTGGGCCACCGTACCTGATGAGAAAGTGCCATTTTCTGAACCTTCGTTTCCTGATCTACCGAATGGGCAGACAGCACGGTCTCAGCTTAAACCCCTCTAGGGGAACAGCCGCTTTCCGCTCCTCCGCCTGGCTGCCTTTTGAGGCTTGCCCGGGACCCCTCTGCGTGCCCCGGGCCTCCCTCGCTGGCACTGCCACCCAGCACCCTGGGTGCCCGGCTCCGCCTGGGAGGCCCTCTGAGTGAATGGGTGGTGGGTGGGGGATCTGGCAGCGACGGAGCCTGTCCTTCTTCCTTGGGCCCTTCCCCAGGGATTCAATTAGTAGAAAATCTCCAAGCACCAGCAGAAGCGGCGGGCGGCCGCGCTCAGCAGCCGGCCTGCCCTCCCCGCAGGCGGCCGGTCCATCTGGACGCTTTGTTTAAAGACTCTGAAATCGCTCAGCTCAGCTGCGCCTCCGCGGGACGGACACGGCCCTCCCCAGAGGGGCCGCGGCCCTCCCGCCCCGCCTCGCTGGGCTCTGCAGAGAGAAGCGAGGATGTCGTCGCCCGACAGACTCAGCCTTGGCGCCGAGGCCCAGAGAGGGCCCAACGTCACACAGAAAGGTTGAGACCTGGGTGGAGCGGACAGGCCGGTGGGACAGGGTGGGGCCCAGGTGGGAGCAGCTGCGGGGACCTCCTTCTCTGGTCCCTCCTCCCTTCCCGGCCCCCTCCAGTCTGCCCTGCAAATCTCACTAGGTTGCCGAGGGTCTTGCTAACTTGCTAGGGCTGGCCTTCAACTTGGGATCCTCCTGTCTCAGCCTCCCAAGTCCTGGGATTATAGACATGGGCCACCAAGCCTGGCTTGCTAGATCTATTTCTGAATTAAGTCATGCAGCTTAGCCAGGCTGTCTGTCTGTCTGTCTGTCTGAATATCTTTTGCCCTCTGTCTTCCTTTGCTATCTGGACATCTCCCTGTTTACGTATCTGTCTGTCTGTTTGGGCCTCCCCAACCTATGAACCTATCTGTCCGTCTGGGCACCTGCCTATGAACCTGTCTGCCTGGACATCTCCCTGTCTGTGCGTCTGTCTGTGTGTCCCCCTATCTACGTGTCTGTCTGCCTGGGTGTCTCCCATCTATGTGTCTGTCTGTCCTGCCCACCTGGGGATCCCTGTGTCCGTGTGTCTGTCTGTCTGTCTGCCAGCTGCCACCCAGGCCATCCCTCCCAGATGCCTGGCTGCGCCCCACCTTCACGGGGTTCCTCTCCGGCCCCAGCCGGCGGCCGGCCTCCTCCTCAGCAGCCACGCCAGCCCTCCCGCCCCGCTCCCGCGCCTCCACCAGTCTGAAACACACAATTTAGCACTTAATTATACACTCTGCTCACTAATTATTTGGTGCCTTATCTCCTTAGCTCGCAGGCATTCGTGGTTCCTGGAGCAGGAGCAGAGCCAGTGCCGGAGCCTCGCTCCCCAGCTCGCCGGGTGGGCTCGGGCCCGAGGCCCGGAGACCTTGGCCCAGCCAGGCACCGTGGAGCCCTCCGCCCCCAGTGCGGGCCGCAGCAGGGCCTGACCACCCCCTCCTCCTGCCCAACATCCCCTGGGCCTCAGAGCTTACAACGGAAGCAGGCTGCACACGCCCGTGATCCCAGTTCTCAGACAGGTGGCTCGCAGGTTCGAGGCCAGCCTCAGCAACTTAGGGAGCCCGTTTCCTTCTTTGTTTTTCTTTTCTTTCTTCCTTCCTTCCTTCCTTTCTTTCTTTCTTCCTCCACAGGGGGTGGATCCCAGGGCCTTTCTACCTCCGGGCTATCCTCCCAGACCTATTTTATACTTTATTTGATTTTTTTTTTTTTTTGGTGGTACTGGGGTTCCTGGAAGCCCTTCTACCTCCGGGCTACACTCCCAGACCTATTTTTACATTTTTATTTGGAAACAGGGTCTCCTAAGCCAGCGCGCGCAGCTGGCTTCGAACCTGCGCGATCCTCCTGTCTCTGCCTCCCAAGCGCGGGGATTACAAGCGTGCGCCACCACGCCCAGCTTATTTTTTATTTGGAAACAGGGTCTCACTAAGTTGCTGAGAGCCTCACTCAGTAGCTGAGGCTGGCCTCGAACCTGTGCGATCCTCCTGTCTCAGCCTCCCAAGCGCGGAGATTACAAGCGTGCGCCACCACGCCCGGCTTGACCCTGTTTCAAACTAAAAAATATAAACCAGATGCGGTGGTGCACACAGGGGTGGGCTGAGGCAGACATCGGCTCACAGAGATGCACCCAAGCCCTGCCGCCTTCTCCTTCCTCTAGCTACAACGTGGACCCCTAAGCAGCCCCTGTACACTCACCACCCTTTTTGTTTTATCTTAAAACAGGGTCTCGCTAAGTTGCCGAGGCTGGCCTCCAACCTGCGACCCTCCTGTGTCAGCTGAATCCCAGGACGCCAGGGTGCCTGGCCCCGTTTTGCAGTCTTGCCGCACCTGTCACGGGGTGGCGTCTGCTCCTGTCTTTGAACTTGGGCCTGCCTGGACACGCCCTTGCAGTGGGCAGAATGTTCCCTAGAGCAGACTGGACCCCCAGGACTCCCTTGCCCAGGGTCACAGGTCGCTGCTCCAGCCCCACGTCCTCCAGCCCAGGCCAGGCTGTGGCGCACGCTTGTCATCCCATTATCTGGGAGGCCGAGGCAGGAGGATCGTGGTTCGAGGACAGCCTTAGCTACTTAGTGAGGCCCTTTGCAACTCAGTGAGACCCTGTTTCAAAATAAAGAATCAGAAATAGGGCTGGGGGTTTAGTTGGGAGGTAGAAGGCCCCTGGGTTCAAGCCCAGTACTGCAAAAGAAAAGAAAAGAGGAGGAGAAGAAGAAGAAGAGGAGGAGGAGGAGGAGGAGGAGGAGGAGGAGGAGGAGGAGGAGGAACCAGCTTCCCAACTTGCACAGAGACCAGCTTCCCGCAAGGACACATCCTGAAGCTGCAAACTTCTCCCCGAGGTGGGAGGAGAGGGCGGGAGGGCAGGAGCTCGGGAGACAGGTGGAGGTCCTCCGCCTCTGCCAGACTCTTGAAGAGGAGCAGCTGCTCAGGGTATGGGGAGAAAGCTCAAACGTTGGGCTCTGCCCAAGCTACACCCCCTGCTCTATTTTATTTTTATTTTATTTTATTTATTTATTTTTGGTGGTACTGGGGTTCCTGGAAGCCCTTCTACCTCCGGGGTACACTCCCCGACACCTATCTTTATATTTTTATTTGGAAACAAGGTCTCTTAAGCCAGTGAGGCTGGCTTCGAACCTGCGCAATCCTCCTGTCTCCGCCTCCCAAGCGCGGGGATTACAAGTGTGCGCCACCACGCCTGGCTTTATTCTTCTTTCTTTCTTTTCTTTTCTTTTCTTTTTTTTTTTTTGGTGGTATTGGGGTTCCTGGAAGCCCTTCTACCTCTGGGCTACACTCCCAGACCTATTTTTATATTTTTGAAACATGATCTCTTAAGCCAGCTGAGGCTGGCTTCGAACCTGCGCGATCCTCCTGTCTCAGCCTCCCGAGCGCTGGGATGACAAGCGTGCGTCACCACGCCTAGCGTTACGTATATGTTTTGAACAGGGTCTCACTAAGTCGCTGAGGCTGGCGTTGAACCTGCAATTCTCCTGTCTCAGCCTCCCAGGTACCAAGATTCCAGGGAAGCCCACCACACCCCACTCCAGGGAATATTTGCAGGAGGTTTGCTCCCGTCCTGGGCGGGGTCCTTTGGTGTCTTGGGTCGGTGGCAGCAGGCGGGGTCCTGCTCTCTGGTGACCGAGGGTGGCATTGGTGCACCTGCACCCTGGGTGTGCAAATGGAAGCCACCTGTCGCCGCACAGGAGCCGGGCTCCTGGGCGTGTGGATTTTGTGTGCAAGCCTGCAGTTGTTTGGGTTTGGTTTGACGGGCGTGGGTGTGTTTCTGCAGGGCTGGCGGGGAGCGGGAGGGGGCGGGTCTGTGATGCTCCGCACCTGTCACCCCAGGCTGGGGGGGGGAGGGCGTAGGGCTGAATCCCCGGGGTCTGCATGGAGGTGGCTTTTGCACCCCATGAGAGTTTTCAGAATCAGGGTCCCACCATCCCGTTCTGGGCCCGTTCCCACCCTTGCCTCCTCACCCCAGACCCATCGCTTAGCAACCAGGAGCCGCAGTGGTCGCCTCTGCAGACAAAGGAAGAGTCTCCGTGAGGGAGGTGGGGAGGAGGGGAGGGAGCACGGGGAGGAGGGGAGGGAGCACGGGGAGGAGGGTCCCCAGGCCGGCTCAGCGCAGGGCAGTGTGTGGTGCTGGGGATGGAAGCCAGGGCTTTCTACCTCCAGCTACACTCCAACCCCCTTTTTTATTTTGAGGTACTGGGATGGAATCCAGGGGCTTTCAACCTCCGGGTTATACTCCCAGACCTATTTTCTATTTTATTTGGAAACAGGGTCTCACTAAGTTGCTGAGAGCCTCACTAAGTAGCTGAGGCTGGCTTCGAACCCGCGCGATCCTCCTGCCTCAGCCTCCCAAGCACTACAAGCATGCGCCACCACCCCCGGCCTCACTCCCAGCCCTTTTTAATTTTTGTTTTGCTTTTTTTTTTTTTTTCCAGTACTGGGGATAGAAGTCAGGGGAATTCTACCTCTGAGCTCCACCCCCAATCCTACTTTTTTATTCTTTATTTTGAAACAGGGTCTCACTAAGTTGAGGAGAGCCTCACTAAGTCTGCGAACCGCGATCCTCCTGTCTCAGCCTCCCAAGTACTGGAATGACGGGTATGCATCACCACACCTGGCTCCATTTATAGTGTGTGTGTGTGTGTGTGTGTGTGTGTGTGTGTGTGTGTGTGTGTGTTGCTGGGGATTGAATCCAGGGCTATTCTACCTTGTAAGCTATACCTTCTAGTACTTTTAATTCTTTGTTTTGGAACGGAGTCTCACTAGGTTGCCGAGGGCCTTGCCAAGTTGCCGAGGCTGGGCTCCAACTTGCAGTCCTCCAGTCTTGGCCTCCCAAATACTGATACAGGTTTTCTGTCCCTTCGTTTTCTTTCTTCTGAGAACATCTTGATTTCCTCTTCGTTCTGAAGGAGATTTTCACAGGATATTAAAGTGGGCTGAGAGTTCTTTGGCTTCAGCACTTGAGAAACGTACTTTCCATGGTTTCTGATGAGAAATCTCTTTCCATTAAGATGGTTTTCCCTTGAAAAGTAATGGGCTGGTGTTTTCTTTTTTTCTTTCCTTCTTTTTTTTTTTTTTTTTTTTTGGTGCTGGGGATTGAATCCAGACGCATTCTACCTCTGAGCTGAAATACTGCAGGTTAAAATTTCAATGTATGAGTTTTTTTTTTTTTTGGGGGGGGGGAGACACATTAACTCATAAGCTGTAGGGTCAGAAGCCGGGCTTGGCAATGCACACCTGGAATCCCAGTACTTGGGAGGTGGCAACAGGAGGGTTCCAGGTTCGAGGCCAGCCTTAGCACCTTAGTGAGGCCCTCAGCAATTTAGCAAGACCCTGTTTCAAAATAAAAATAAAATAAAGCTGGAGGTAGAAAATGCAGAAGTGTAATGCCCCTGAGTTCCCAAAAGAGAAAATATGTAGGGACAGGTCGTCTTCAAAGCCGTGAGGGGCAGGAAGGCCCACAGTTGCCTTCTTTCTTTCTTTCTTTCTTTCTTTCTTTCTTTCTTTCTTTCTTTCTTATTTTCTTTCTTCTTATTTTTGCGGTATGGGGGATGGAACCCAGGGGCATTCTACCTCTGAGCTATACCAGGTCCTATTTTTTTTTGGGGGGGGGGGCAGATCTGGGAATGGAACCCAGGGGCATTAGACTTCTGAGCTCCATTATTTATTTATTGCAGGTCTAGGGATAGAACCAAGGGTATTCTACCTTCAAGCTATACCCCCTGCCCTATTTTTTATTCTTTATTTTGAAACAGGGTCTCACTGAGTTGCAAAGGGCCTCACTAAGTATCCGAGGCTGTCCGCGAACTGCGATCCTCTGGTCTTAGCCTCCCGAATGCTGGGGTTATAAGCTAGTCTTTTATTTATTTATTTATTTATTTATTTATTTATTTATTTTTGTGTGGAACTTGGGGGTGGAACTCAGGGGCTTCCTACCTCCGGGCTATACTCCCAGACCTATTTTATACTTTATTTGGAAACAGGGTCTCAGTGAGTTGCCGAGAGCCTCACTCAGTAGCTGTGGCTGGCTTCGAACCTGTGCGATCCTGTAAACACTCGTGGGGCTGCTAACAAGGCAGCGGTCTCCAGTATTCCTTGGGAAAAGCTTCCCGGGCACCTTCCATTGTCTGGTCTGGCCCTGGGACATAACTTTGAAGTTTTTGCCTCCAGCTGCTGGGGGCGGGGCTCTCGTCCCGCATCTGCACGGTGGGGGTGGAATGGGCTCCGCTCCTGGCCCATGGTGGGCCACACCGGGTCTCCGCTGCCCCTGCAGCCGCGAGCGGGCGGGCGGGAAGCCGGGGCCGCGCGTGAGCGTCGTCGTCATGGCAACCGCCCCTCACTGGCCGCTGGCATCCATGGCCATGGCGACCGGCCCCGCAGCTGCCTAGCAACCGGGGAGGATGCGGAGCGCAGCTGGATGGCGCTGGAGGAGCGCTGGGACCGCGCCGGCCCCCCAGGCCACTAGGGGAGGGCCCGCAAAAGACGGGACAAAGGGCCAGAGACCCCGAGTGGTCAATAAATCCACGAACGCCGCATCCCCGCGACCACGGGAATGCAAATGTCAACGACGAGGCACTTTAATAAAGCACACACACCGCAACGGGCAAGAAGGAGGGAAAAATGGCCTCAGACAAAGCCCCCTGGGGGTGGGGTGGGGTGGGGAGGGGAGGAACGGCTGGGGGCGCCGGTGCCCTGAGCCGCGATGGTAGAATGGATTTGGAGTCATTTTGGCCGCGTGAATCAAGAGCCTTTAAAATACACACACCTCTGACCCAACAATTCCAGCGCTAGTCGTTTATTCCAGGCTAATAATTAAGTGAATAAAGATTAAGCTACACGTGTATAAGTGTGTTCCCTGTAGGGGCCATTATAATACCACAGAGTTTGAAATGGCCACAGTCAGAGGGGAGAGAGAGAGAGAGAGAGTTAGAGTTGGGGGGGCACAGGCTCAGTGGCGCACACTTGTAATCCCAGTAGTTGGGAGGCTGAGACAGGAGGAGCACAGATTCGTGGCCAGCCTTGGTAACTTAGCAAGGCCCTCAGCAACTTAGGCAGACGCTGTTTTCAAAATAAATATAATAGCTGGGTGTGGTGGCACACTTGTAATCCCAGCATTCGGGAGGCTGAGACCGGAGGATCGCGGTTCGCGGACAGCCTCAGCTACTTAGCGAGGCCCTCAGCAACTCAGTGAGACCCGGTTTCAAAATAAAGAATAAAAAATAGGGCAGGGGGTGTAGCTCGGAGGCCGAATGCCCCTGGCTTCCATCCCCAGACCCGCAAAAAAAATTAAATTAAATTAACACACACACACACACACACACACACACACACACACACACACACACAATAAAGGCTTGGGATGTAGCTCAAAGATAGAAAGCCGCCACTGGAATCAATTTCCAGTACCAAAAATAAAAAATAAAAAAAAAATCAGACAGGCTTGGTAGTGTATGCCTGCAATCCCAGCAGAAGGATCACAGGTTCAAGGTCAGTCTCAGAAATCTAGCACGACTCTATTTCCGAATAAGTCAGGCGTGGTGGCCCAGGCCTGCAATCTCAGTACTTGGGAGGTTGAGACAGGAGGACGGCAGGTTTGAGGACAGCCACAGCAATGTAGCAAAGCTCTCTGCAACTTTGTGAGACCCGGCTGCAAAATAAAACAGGGATGGGGGGTTAGCTCCGAGGTAGAATGCTTCTGGGTTCGGTTTTCCAGTAACACACACACACGTCGTGATTATTTCTCTGCGTTCGGTCCTAGGTGACTTCTGTTTTTAAACGCTCTGTTGTGAATAGCCCCACTTTTCCAAGGAGAAGGAACAAACAAACAAAAAACAGTAGAAAAATATTAAGATTGAAAACCTAGACCCAGATGACCAATAAATAAAGGGAGTGTGTACTCACTTTATGAAGGAGATTGGGTTCCAAAGGGGTTCACAGTTCTGTGAGGAAAACAGGCACTTGATAAACATATGCCAAATCAATTAAGAGATGAATTTTCTCTGGGATTTCTTTACGCAGGAGGCTCCCTGGTGCATTTGAAAAGAAATCAATTTACGAACTGCAATTTGCACCTTTCCCCAAACATAACCACGAGGGAGAGGATTAGAGGTGGGAAAAGGTTCCAGTTCTTTCTCTGATGACAATCATGGTGTTCTGCCCCACATCCTGCTCCCAGACTAAGTGTCCTTAACTGCCAAGGAGGACAGTAACCACTTGCTAGCTCAGTGCCATGATGCACGCTTGCAATCCTAGTACCTGGGAGGCTGAGACAGGAGGATAACAGGTTGGAGGCCGGCCTCAGCAACTTAGCGAGGCCCTCAGCAACCTAGTGAGAGCCTATTTCAAAATAATATAATATTTTATCTATTTATTTATTTATTTATTTATTTATTTATTTATTTATTGGGTCTGGGGATGGAACCCCAGACCCAATAAATAAATATACCCCCTGCCCTATTTTTATTCTTTATTTTGAAACAGAATCTCACTAAGTTACAGGGAGTGTAGCTCGGAGGTCAAATGCCTTTGAGTTCCATCTCCAGACCCTCAAAAAATAAATAAAGTAAAATAAAATAAAAAGAGCTGGGCGTGGTGGCGCACGCTTGTAATCCCCACACTTGGGAGGCAGAGACAGGAGGGTCGCGCTGGTTCGAAGCCAGCAGTGCTGGATTAAGAGACTCTGTTTCCAAATAAAAAAGTATAAAAATAGGTCTGGGAGTGTAGCCCAAAGGTAGAGGGTTCCCAGGAACCCCAGTACCACCCAAAAAAAGACTAAAAACTAGGGCTGGGGGTATAACTCAGAGGTACAATGCACCTGGGTTCCATCACCAGTACCATCACCATCACCATCACCATCATCATCATCATCACCATCATCACCATCACCATCATCACCATCACCACCACCATCATCATCACCATCACCACCATCATCATCATCACCATCACCATCACCACCACCATCACCATCATCACCATCACCACCATCATCATCATCACCATCATCACCACCATCATCATCATCACCATCACCATCACCATCATCATCACCACCATCACCATCATCATCACCACCATCACCATCATCATCATCACCACCATCACCATCATCACCACCATCACCATCACCACCATCATCATCACCATCACCATCATCACCACCATCACCATCATCATCACCATCACCATCACCATCACCATCACCACCATCATCATCACCATCACCATCATCACCACCATCACCATCACCATCACCACCATCATCATCACCATCACCATCATCACCACCATCACCATCACCATCACCACCATCATCATCACCATCACCATCACCATCATCATCACCATCACCATCACCATCACCATCACCACCATCATCATCACCATCACCATCATCATCACCATCACCATCACCATCACCATCACCACCATCATCATCACCATCACCATCATCACCACCATCACCATCACCATCACCACCATCATCATCACCATCACCATCATCACCACCATCACCATCACCATCACCACCATCATCACCACCATCACCATCACCATCATCATCACCATCACCATCACCATCACCATCACCACCATCATCATCACCATCACCATCATCACCACCATCACCATCACCATCACCATCATCATCATCATCATCACCATCATCATCACCATCATCACCATCACCATCACCTTCACCATCACCATCACCATCATCATCACCATCACCATCACCATCATCATCAATACCATCACCATCACCATCATCATCATCATCATCATCATCACCATCATCATCAATACCATCACCATCACCATCACCATCACCATCACCATCATCATCAATACCATCAACAACAACAACTGGTTCCCTGGATTTCGTCCTCTTTGTCTTGACATCTTCCCTCGGCGTGTTCGTGGAGTTCACCTGTGCCGGGTGGAGCCGAGGTCTGTTTTCATGGCCGTACTGTGTTTGGTTGGATAATAAACCGCAATTTACATTTCTGTGCTCGCCTTGATGGACATGTGGCCCGGTTCCAGTTTAAGACTATTATAAATAAAGTGGCCAAGAGCATTTGTGCCTCTCCTGAGCCCGGTGCGCGGCTGCTCTGAACCCGGAGGTAGAAGGGCTTCCAGGAACCCCAGTACCACCAAAAATAAATAAATAAATAAATAAATAATTAATAATAAAGAAGACCTGCACTAGTGGCTCCTCTTCTTTCTCCTCTTCCTCAGTACCGGAGATTAAACCCAGGGTGTTCTACTTCTGAGCTACACTCCCACCCATTTATGAGTTTATTTATTTTGGTGGTACTAGAGCTTGAACTCAGGGGCAGCTATCTCTGTGATACACTCCAGGCCCTGTATTTTATTTTTATTTATTTATTTTATTGTGTGTGTGGTACTGGGGATGGAACCCAGGAACATTCTACCTCCAAGCAACACCCCCAGCCCTATTTTTTTTATTCTTTATTTTGAAACAGGGTCTCACTGAGTTGCAAAGGGCCTCACTATGCAGCCCAGGCTGGCCTTGGGCTGTGGTCCTGCTGGGATTACGAGCCTGTGCCACCGCGCCTAGCTTTTTTATTTTGCTCTTGAAACAAGGTCTTACCCGGTTGATGAGTCTTGCCACTTGCTGAGCCGCTCCTTGGGCCTTCGGTCTTCCTGTCTCCGCCTCCCGATGAATTACAAGTGTGCACCACCACACCTGACTTTATTTTTTATTTTTTATTTATTTTTTAATTTTTTTTGGTGGTACTGGGGTTCCTGGAAGCCCTTCTTCCTCCGGGCTACACTCCCAGACCTATTTTATATTTTTGAAACAGGGTCTCTTACGCCAGCGCGGCTGGCTTCGAACCTGCGCGATCCTCCTGTCTCCGCCTCCCAAGCGCGGGGATGACAAGCGTGCGCCACCGCGCCCGGCCTTTTATTTTTTATTTTGAAATAGGATCTTGCTAGGTTGCTGGACACCTCCCTGAGCTGCTGAGGCTGGCCTCCGACCTGAGATCCTCCTTTCTCAGCCTCCTGAGTACTGGGATTCCCGGGATGTGCCACCGTGCCCAGCCTGCTGTGGCTCCTGACAGCTGTCTGGTGGCCATAGTAGTTATGCTGCGGTCTGGAGGCTGGGATACCTTAGAGGCTGGGATACCTTGGAGGCTGGGATACCTTGGAGGCTGGGATACCTTGGAGGCTGGGATACCTTGGACCCTGGGACGCTGGTTCAATTTAGACTCACCTTTATTTTGAGAGCACTGTTCTCAGGGTGCCCTCCAAATTCTCGGGACAGGGTTGTTTAGCAGCCCTAAAATCCGAGTGTCTCATAAGCTGGGTCTCATACGCTGTCCAAAGTTTCTGTCAGTATTTCGCTCTTCCAGGAAATCGCAAACGCCACCCGTGAGAAGCAAGCCACGTGGGTTCGCCTTTTCTCTCTGTCTGTTTCTTTCCTTGACTCCTGGCCTGGCGGTTCTTCCCTATCTTGTTAGCTCTTTTATGCCTTTAAGAATATTTGAACAAAACCTGTGTTCTTCAAAGTTTCTGTCTGTCCTTAGTTGCTTTCATCTAGTGCAATGAAGCACAAGTTGGGGGGCTCCTCCCCCCGCACGATGTGTGTGTTCTGTGGTGGTGGTGGAGACGGATAAGCCCCGCAGCTCTCTTGTTTAGGAATACACATTACTTCAGGAATTCAGAATGCTTTCCTAGCCGGGCGTGGCGGCGCACGCTTGTCATCCCCGCGCTTGGGAGGCGGAGACAGGAGGATGGCGCAGGTTCCAAGCCAGCCTCTGATGGCTAAGAAACCCTGTTTCCAAGTAAAAAATATAAAATAGGTCTGGGAGTGTAGCCCGGAGGTAGAAGGCCCCTGGGTTCCATCCCCAGTACCACCAATAAAATAAAATAAAATAAAATAAATTCTTTCCTTCAAAGGCAGGCACCACTGTAATTTCAGGGCTTGGGAGACTGGGATAAGAGGATTGCAGGTTTGAGGCCAGCCTCAGCAACTTAGTGAGACCTTCAGCAACTTCATGAGACCCTGTTTCAAAATAGAAGTGGAGCGTGGTGGCGCACACCTGTAATCCCGGAATGTGGGAGGCTGAGACAGGAGGATCATAGGTTCAAGGTTAGTCTCAATTTAGTGTTACCTTCAGCATTTTAATAAGACCTTGTTTCAATGTGGAAAAAAAAAGCAAAGGCCTGTGGATGTAGCTCAGAGGAAGAATCCTCCTGAGTTCAACCCCTGATATGAAGAAAGAATCCCTTTGGAGCTCAAAGGTCTGAGGACTTTGCTACTGTGGGTATCACCTCCCGGGTCTGGCCTGAGTCTTTTCCCAGTGCACCATCTGCTGAGATGGTTGTTCCATCCAAGCCGTCCACACCCCCGCCTCCCTGTCGCCCCCAGACCAGGACACACACTCACTTTGTCCCGAGTGCCAACCCCAGCCGAGCAAGAGGCTACCTGGAGTTCTGTGTCAAGGAGGATTCAGGGGGTAATCCTGGCCCAGTGGAAAAGAATCTTCTATTGATTAGTAATGTCTGCCTCCGGCTCGGGCGGGGCAGCCCAGCCCAGCTCAGGAGGGCGGCAGGAGGCAGGAGGGTCACAGATTTGAGGCCAGCTTCAGGAACTCAGCGAGAGAGGCCTTCAGCAACTTAGCAAGACCCTTTTTCAAAAGTTAAAAAAATCTAAAGGGCCAGGATTGTCCCAGGTCTTTGGGCTCCATCTTGTCTCCCATCACCACCCGGGCTCTGGGATGCTCAGGTCTGAAACCTGACCTCAGATTATTAAAGACAAGAAGAAGCTAAAGGGGGCCGTGGTCAGAGTCACTAGGCTTCCTTTCTCGGTTTCCCCATCTGCAGATAGAGCAATCTGACCACTCTACCCCGGGACATGGCCGTCAGATTGCGGTCCTCCCCTGAGGTCCCAGCTCAGGGTGAGCATTAGATTCAAGGGAAGGGAAACCCTTCCTGTGCCTGGACTGCTGGGGAGGCAGGTGGGAGGAGGCTAGCCACGGCCCGGCGCGCACAATCCCACCCCCTCCGCCCGCCCGGTGCGGAGCTCCCTCCCGCAGGCCTGTTTCCTTGGAGACCACTCAAGGCCTCCTGGGGCTGAGGAGGCAGGAGACAGCTCCTGCAGGGAGGGCTGGCTGGCATCTCAGGCCGCTCCACGTGCGTGCCCACAAACAGTCTTTCACCCTCTGCCGCACACTTTGGGGAAACTGAGGCTCGCGTCATGGCGGCAACAGGCTCAAGGCCAGGAGAGAAGCTCTCAGGCTGTGCAGGGGAAAACGAGACCCTGCCAGGCACTGGTGGTGCGTGCTTGTCATTCCAGTACTTGGGAGGCTGAGACAGGAGGAGTGGAGGTTCGAGGACGGCCTCAGCCACTTAGCAAGACCTTGTTTCGCAAATGGAAAAAATAAATAGGGTTGGGGTATAGCTTGCAGGTAGAATGTTCCCAGGCTCAATCCCCAGTTCTCAAACAAACAAACAAACAAAATCGACCCAACAAAAAAAAAAAAACAACAGAGCTGTGATTTGAGATGGGACTTTTAGCGATTCCCACTTTATAGGTGAGGAATTCAAGGTAGAGAGAATCTAAGAAAACTGCTCCAATTCACACAGCTAATAAATGAAAGGTGGTCTCCATTGCCCCCCCCCCGATCTGCTTTCTACCCTCCTCAGCCCTTGGACTAGCCATCACTGGGCCTTCAGGCTCGGTGTGATCAAGGGGAGGTGTTGGAGGCAGGAAGGGGTTGGCATTGGGGCATTTGTTCTCTGAATCTCTCCTGCCCTCCCTCATCTCTCTCAAGCTACGGCCACACACTCGGATTTTTCAGTGTCTCCATGTCTGTTTTCTCATTCGAAAAATGAGGTGGGCTAGTAACCTGTCCAAGGCCCTAAGGCAGGATATGGGGCGGGCGAGGCTTGAACTCAGGTCATCCGGCTCCAGAACGTCCGCCGTCAGCTTCTTAGCTGCCTTCGCTACAGCCCTGTGGTCTAGGGGAGTCTTGCCTGGGCCCCACCTGCAGAGCTCGCCCATCCTATCATGTATACCTGGATCCTGGCATGCTCCGGGGCAAGCGCTGCTGTCAGCGCCTACATCTTGCTCTTGGACGGGCCTGGGTCTGGATGGACGGGGGGCTCAGGGCTGTGGTGGCCATGCTGGTTTGCCGGTCTCTCCAGACGTGGCTCTCCACAGGTTTCACAGCAGTCTGGGCTGGTGCTGCTATCCAAGGTGCCGAGACATCAGGGCCGGCGTTCCTGTCCATGGTCCCGCAGGAGCATCGGCTTGGCAGTGTGTCCTGTCCACCCAGAGCAGCTGCTGCCCAAGGTCCTGAAGAGCGGCTGGAGCCACCTTCTGAGAGGTCCAGCGCCTCTGGCGGTCGGGGTCTCTGTCCATGGTGCTCCGCAGTCCCTGCTGGGCTTGAGTAGCTGCCAAGGCTCTGGAGCCGCAGGGTCCGTGTTGCTGTCCAAGGCCTGGGCTCAGCCACAGCGGGCGCCGCTCTCCAAGGTCCTGGACGCAGCCTTAGGTGGGCGCCGCTCTCCAAGGTCCTGAAGCGCCGCCATCTAAGGGTGACCTCCGAGGTCCCGAAGTGCAGGCATCTACAGGCGCTCTCCACGGTCCTGAAACCAGGCATCCACAGGTGCTCTCCGAGGTCCTGAAACCAGGCATCTACAGGTGCTCTCCGAGGTCCTGAAACCAGGCATCCACAGGTGCTCTCCGAGGTCCTGAAACCAGGCATCTACAGGTGTTCTCCGAGGTCCTGAAGCATCTTCCGAGGATGCTCTTCTCCAAGGTCTTGCGCTAGCATCGGTTTGTTGCACTGCTGTTTAAGGTCCTGAAGCAGCCTCCGCTTATGTCGTCCTCCAAAATTTCATAGCAGAGAATTTTTATTTTTATTTTTTTCAGGTCTGGGAATGGGACCCAGGGGCATTCGACCTCCAAGCTGCACCCCTGCCCTATTTTTTATTCTTTATTTTGAAACCGGGTCTCACTGAGTTGCAGAGGGCCTCAGCAAGTAGCTGAGGCTGTCCGCGAACCGCCATCCTCCGGTCTCAGCCTCCCGAATGCTGGGATGACAAGTGTGCGCCACCGCATCCGACTCAGAGTAGAAAATTTTGCAGAAAAGGCGGGTCGCAGGCCGGATCGGAACCCAGGTTTCCCAGGGCCTTCTGCAGAGCTCTCTCCAGTGACCATCTATTGAGCAATCTGAGAAAGAGCAAGCCCCCCTGCCAGACATGGTGGCACATGCCTGGAATCCCAGCACTGAGACACTGAGGCAGAAGGATCATAGGTTTGAAGCCAGACTCGGCAACTGAGTGAGACCCTGTTTCCAAAATAAATAAATAAAAAGATCTGGGTGTGTAGCTCAAAGGTAGACACCACAGGATTCAATCCCCAGTAGCTCATGAGCACACACACACACACACACACACACACACAGTTGTCTACCTTTTAAAAAATTAAAAAAGCAGTGGCAGATTTGATGTGAAAGAACTTCATATTTGCAATGTCTCCTGATTAGATTTGCGGAAGCATTTTTTCCCATCTTATTCGTTTCTTTTCAAAGAACCAGCTCTCGTATTTATTTACTATTTTGGCCGCTTTCAAGTTCTCTAATTTATTTATTCGCTTTTATCTCTATGATCGCCTCACTCCTGTTTTCCTTTGGGTTTGTTCTCTTTAAAACTGGAGGTTGAAAGCCTCATCTATTTGTGTCCTTTTGGTGCAAGCGGGCGAATTTGACAATAAAAGCATTTAAAGTTATGGGCGCGCCACTGGGGCTGGCTGGGACTGCAGGTTTTGATATGTGGAGTTTATTTTCATTGTTTCCTGAGGAGGCTGTTATTGCATTTGACTTCCTCCCTGACCTAGCTGTTATTTAGAAGGGTTCATTTTTTATTTTTATTTTTATTTTTTTTGGAGGAGGTACTGGGGATTAAACTCAGGGGCATTCTACCTCTGAGCGACACCCCCTGCCCTTTATTATTTATTTTAGTTGTGAAACGGAATCTCACCAAGCTGCTGAGAGCCTCACTAAGTTGCCGAGGCTGGCTTCGAACCAGTGAGCCTCCTGTCTCAGCCTCCCACGTACTGGGATTTCAGGTGTGTGCCGCCACGCCTGGTTATTCGGGGCCTTTTTAAACAACTAGAGGCTTGGCGGGCGGGACTTCGTCCTCCCAGCAGTCCCAGGGACGCCGGCACCAGAGCTGTGTCCAGGCCCTTTGGTCCTGCCTCCCTCCTGCCCGAGAGGGGCTGGTACCTGCCATGATTCTTCATCCTTGCGGCCTCTCTCCTTTCCCGGGGAGCTGTGTGGGTCCAGGGCGCCCACCTCCTGCCAGCCCTCCAGGACTTTCCCCGTCTTAGGCAGTGAGTGATCAAAGCACCTGTCTTGATCTAGACTTCTGATCTTTGCTGAGCTGTCCCGGGGGACGGCATTTCTGCCGGGTCTGAGGAGCACGTTAGCATCCGTCTGCCTTGCCAGGAGGCAAGAGCCAGGGGTGTGCGTGCGTGTGTGTGCGTGTGTGTGCGTGCGTGTGTGTGCGTGTGTGTGTGTGTGCCCTGACTTTGATTTTTCCTTCCTCCCTCCCTCCCTCCTTTCCTTCTTTTTTTCCTTCACACTGTACCAAGGATTCTTGCCTGCATACCCCAACAGTCTGCATGCTGAGTTATTCCATGTCGCGGTGTAGAAATCTTACTTATGTATTAAAAACGTACACAGTAGCCCAGCACGGTGGGACGGCCTGTCATCCCAGTATTCAGCAGGCTGAGATGGTAGGAGGTCAGGTTTGAGGCCAGCCTCAGCAACATGGTGATCCCCTCAGCAACTTAGTGAGACCCTGTTGCCAAATAAAATATTAGAAAGGGCTCAGATGTAGCTCAGAGGTAGAATGCTCCTGGGTTCAATTCCTAGTTCTTTCTTTCTTTCTTTCTTTCTTTCTTTCTTTCTTTCTTTCTTTCTTTATTTATTTATTTATTTATTTATTTTGTGTGTGTGATACTGAGGATGGAACCCAGGGCATTCTACCTCCAAGCTACACCTCCAGCTCTATTTTTTATTTATTTATTTATTTGAAACGGGGTCTCACTGAGTTGCAAGGGCCTCACTAAGTAGCTGAGGCTGGCCGTGAACCGCGATCCTCCTGTCTCAGCCTCCCGAATGCTGGGATGACAAGTGTGCACCACCACGCCCGGCCCTAGTACCTAGTTCCCCTCTCGGAGGCCGAGTGTGGCCTCTTCGCGGCCAGGGCTCCAGAAGGCTTGACCTCACTCTGAGCACACTTGAGTGTAACAGCCAGGGCTGCGTCCAAGCCACAAAACAGAAGTTTTATAGTACATTAGATAGTTGATACTTCAGGGACACAAAGGCAGGAAAGGGTAAGAGGAGACTGGGCTGGGGGTGTTGGCGAGGGGCTTGGTGAGCAGAGGAAATCAGGGGGCGAGGCGTCTCTGGGCAGCATGGAGGCTGGGCCGAAGGCTGGAGTCTTGGTCTCTCCTGAGGGCTGAGGCCAGAATGGGCGCCGAGCACACACGTCCATAAAGCAGGAGCTGGGGCGGTTTTCCGGGCGATTCTTCGAGGGTATCTCGCCGAGCGCCGGCCTCGCCTGGACGGGCTGATAGGCCGCCGTCTGTCCACCTGTCAGATCCAGCTCTCCCTCTGCCTCTTACCTGTCTTCTCTGCGTCGCCGGAACCAGGCCTGTTTCTTTGAGGAAAAAGTAATTTATTTTCTAATTACAAAAGACCCTGGGCTTGAACAAAGACAGCTCCTGGCTCAATCGGCAGGACCGTTTAAGAACCGTCTCCCCTTGGCCAGCCAGGGAGCGGGCTCTGGAAGGAAGAGAAGCCGAGGGCACAGGCAGCCTCGCGCTGGGGGGCTGGAGACCCTAGTCTTATCACATATATATTTTATTTTATGTTTCTTTCTCTCTCTCTCTCTTTTTTTTTTTTTGGTGGTACTCGGGTTACTGGAAGCCCTTCTACCTCCGGGCTACACTCCCAGACCTATTTTATTTTTGGAAACAGGGTCTCTTAAGCCAGCGCGGCTGGCTCCGAACAGGAGATCCTCCTGTCTCCGCCTCCCAAGCGCGGGGATGACAAGCGTGCGCCACCGCGCCCGGCTTTTTTTTTTTTTTAAATTTTGAAACAGGGTCTCACAAGTCTGCTGAGCGTCCCGCCAAGATTTCTTTGACTGTCTCCTGCCTTACAGATACACACTTGCACTTGCGAACGGGGGAAGCAGAAAGGTTGCCGGGTGGCTGTCTGAAGTGTCACTGTGTGAAAAAGTCCCCGGCGTGGAGCCGAGTAAATGGAGAGGCAGCCAGTGCAGGCCGAGGGCCGCTCAGCACGCCCGCCTCTTCTTGTGTTTGGAGCTGGGCAGCTGGGAATTCTCCGGGACCCCAGAGATCCTGCAGCCGGGGAGGCCACCCCAGACGGGCCAGAGCCGGGGCTGTCTGGGAGCAGGCAGAGCAGGGGAGGCTGCGGGGCAGAGAGGGCCTGGTCTAAAGGGGACGGGCCTGGCTAAGATGTCAGCCCCGAAAGAGGCTTGAGTCCAAGTCCTGTGGGGCGCAGGGCTCCCGCTGGCCCTACAGCATGACTCGGGCTCCCCACTGGGAGGCGTGGGCTCCCCCACTGCCCCCCGGGCCGTCCAGCTCCTCATACCCCCCAGGTGGCTCGCTTCCGAAGCCCCTTGACTGCGCCCTGTGCCCCCGTCTGTTACTGGGGGATTGAACCCCGGCCCTTTTCATTTTTTATTTTAAAGCAGGGTCTCTCTAGGGTGTTGAGGGCCTCACTAAGTTGCTGAGGCTGGTCTTGAATCTGTGATCCTCCTGCCTCGGCCTCCCAAATCCTGGGATGACAGGCCAGAGTCGTTATGTCTGGCTCAGGCCGGCCTTCCTTCCTCTTTCTCTCTCTACTAGAAATTTAACCTGGAATTGAATTCTACCTCTGAGCTACACTCCCCCTCCCCTCCCTCCCACCCTCCTTTCCTCCCTCCCTCCCTCCTTCCCTTCTTTCTTTCTTTCTTTCTTTCTTTCTTTCTTTCATTCATTCTTTCCTTTCTTTTTCTTTTTTGGTACTGGGGATGGAATCCAGGCATTCTACCTCTGAACTACACCCCCAGCCCTATATTTTATTCTTTATTTATTTGGAAACAGGGTCTCTCTAAGTAGCGGAGGCTGGCCTTGAACCTGCCATCCTCCTATCTCAGCCGCCCAAGTGCTGCCCCGCCATGCCTGCCTCACTCCCGCCTCGTGTGTGTGTGTGTGTGTGTGTGTGTGTGTGTTGGGGATTGAACCCAGAGCATTCTACCTACCAGTGACACCCCCAGCCCATTTTATTTCAGTACTGGGGATGGAACCCAGGGGCATTCTACCTACCAGTGACACCCCCAGCCCTGTTTTTAAATTCTTTATTTTGAGACAGGGTCTCACTGAGTTGCAGAGGGCCGCACTAAGTAGCTGAGGCTGTCCTCGAACCCAGATCCTCCTGTCTCAGCCTCCCAGATGCTGGGATTACAAGCGTGCGCCACCACGCCCGGCTTCATTTTGAAACAGGGTCTCGCGGAGGCTGGCCCTGAACCTGCCTCTTGTCTCAGCCTCCCTAGTGCTGGGGCTCCGGGCCTGCGGAAGGCAGCCCTGATTTCTTGTTATCCCCGCTGGGCCCCACCCCCTGCCTCATTAAGGGCCCGGAGGAGCGGGCCGTCTGCTTCTTCACGCCATCTTCTCTCCGACATTTTTCATGTCTAATCCACCGAGGAGATCTCCTGAAGGCTTTGAAGTCTCCGGGCTCACGAATGAAGATGTCACCCTGGCACACGTGCTGTTTCTTAATGAGCAGGGTTTGATGCGGAAGCCGGAGCCCTAGGGAAGCGCTCCCGGTCGGCGGCCCCCACTTCTGCACGGGGGGCCTGGCAGCCGCTGGCGGTTGGGGAGGGGGCTGGGGCCAGACTGGACTGGGACTGGGGCAGGAGGTGCGGGTGGTGGCCCCGTCACCCCTTGTCTCTGCCCAGGCCCAGGCGCCCACACCCGGCACCCGGGAAAGACGGGGAAGGAGGGGCCTGGTACCTGGGACCCCGGAGGACACCGCGCCCGCGGTGGTCTCAGTGGAGCAGCGGAGGGGGCAGCCCTGAGGGGTGGCCCTGTGTCCCCAGTGCAGCTCTGGCCCTGGTCCAGCCAAGTCTGGGAGGCCCTTGGCCTTCCTTACCAGGGAGATGAGCTTGGTTGCCATGGTAACGACCCAGAAGGTAGATACTGGACCAATTTCACAGATGCTCACAGAGAGGCCAGCGGTGCTAAGGGAGCCTACAGAATGCCCCCTGCACGAGGCATTATTATTATTATTATTAATTATTATTGTACTAGGGATTTGGCCCAGTGGTATTCTACCTCTGAGCTACACCACCCCCCTTTTTTTGTGGGTCTGGGGATGGAACCCAGGGGCATTTTACCTCCAAGCTACAGCCTCTGTCCTATTTTTTAAAATTTATTTATTTATTTGTTTATTTTTGCAGGTCTGAGGGTGGAACCCAGGGGCATTCGACCCCCGAGCTACACCCCCAGCCCTATTTTTCATTCTTTATTTTGAAACCGGGTCTCACTGAGTCGCAGAGGACCTCACTAAGGAGCTGAGGCTGTCAGCGAACCGCGATCCTCCGGGTCTCAGCCTCCCGAATGCTGGGATTACAAGCGTGCGCCACCACGCCCGGCTATTAATTTATTTATATATATATTTTTTATTCTTTATTTGAAACAGGGTCTTACAGAGTTGCCGAGGGTCTCACTCAGTAGCTGAGGCTGTCCTCAAACCGCAATCCTCCCATCTCAGCCTCCCAAATGCTGGGATGACAAGCGTGCGCCACCGCGCCCGGCTCTGTCACCCGATTTCTGGCTGTGTTCCCAGCCGGGCTCTTGGCTTGGATGTCTTGGGGGGCAATGACACCTCCAGGTACCACTCTGGCCCCTCTTAGACGTACCCTGCACCCCTGCCCTTCGGCCTCGGTGCTCTGGGACATTTGTTCTACGATAATGCTGAGAACCTACTGCCAGCCCAGGCCCTTTGCTGGGAGGAGCTCGGTTGCCATGGTAACGGCCCAGGTGGTAGCACACCCATTTGACTGGTGCTGAAGGAAGGGGCCAGAGGGGCTCAGGAAGCTGCCCAGGCCAGACGACTGAAAGATGTGCCCGCATCTTCAGGAGGATGGTGAGGGTATCACAGAAAGCCAGCTGCCCACCCGAGGCGGCCTGAGAGCAGACCCCTAGGCCCTACGCCTCCACGGCCGGGGCTGAGCGGCTCCTGCATCTCCATCCTGGCAGTGCCATCACGACCCCTACCGCCTGCTGCGGTACGATCTGGACGGCCCCCTGCAGAAGGACCCGCCACTGCTGGCGAAGAAGTGTGCCGTGGTGCCCGGGATGATTCTGGTGAGCAGGGACTGGCCACCCGGCGCCAGCAGCTGCAGTCTCAGCACCCACATCCCCGAGGAGCCCGAGCAGGAAGATGGAGGGGCTGGGCCCGGGGCTCCTCTCTCTCCCCACCCAGCACCAGCTCGCAGAGCTGTGCCTGGAACTCCGCCTGACCCCCACGGCCGACAGGTGCCTTGCAGAAACATGCTCAGCCAGGCGGTGGGGCCTGCCTGAGACCCCAGCACTGGAGGCTGAGACAAGAGGGTCGCAGGTCCAGGCCAGCCCGGGCAACTTAGCGAGGCTCTGTCTCAGAATAAAAAATTAAGAACTGGGCCGAGCGTGGCGGCGCACGCTTGTCATCCCCGCGCTTGGGGGGCAGAGACAGGAGGATCGCGCAGGTTCGAAGCCAGCCGCGCTGGCTTCAGAGACCCTGTTTCCAAATAAAAATAAAAAATAAAAAATAGGTGTCTGGGAGTGTAGCCCGGAAGTAGAATGGTTTCCAGGAACCCCAGTACCACCAAAATAAATAAGTAAATAAATAAATAAACAAATAATAAGAATAAAAAAATAGGGCAGGGGGTGTAGTTCAGAGGTCGAAGGCCCCTGGGTCCCATCCCCAGACACACAAAATAAAATAAAACAAAATAAATAAAAAAAAGGTTTGGGGGTGTAGCTTAGACGTAGAGCACCCCTAGGTTCAAGTATCAAGGAAGGAAGGAGGAGGAGAAATAATTATTAAGTATTTGCTGTCTGCTGGGCTCCTCCTCCTCCTCCTCCTCCTCCTCCTCTTCCTCCTCCTCCTCCTCCTCCTCCTCCTCCTCCTCCTCCTCCTCCTCCTCCTCCTCCTCGGAATTGAACTCAGAGGCATTCTACCTCCATTGGCTCCCCCAGCCCTTTTTATTTTCTGTTTAGAAAGAGCTAGGTTGCCGAGAGCCTCGCCGAGTCGCTGAGGCCGGCCGGGAACCTGTGGTCCTCCTGTCTCTGCTTCCCAGGACCTGGGTCCGCAGGCGTGCGCCTCCGCGCCAGGCTTAGCAACTTTTCTTGCAATGGCAACATCAGAAAGGAGAGAGAGAGAGAGAGAGAGAGAGAGAGAGAGAGAGAGAGAGAGAGAGAGAGAGAGAGAGAGAGAGAATATCCTCTAGACAGCTGGGACTTGGATGTAAAAATACAGAAATACCAACTGGTCCTCCGGGGCGGGCTTCTCATGAAACAAGCGACATATGTTTCTTTGCGGCCCTGTGGGATGGGACGGCCTCCATTTCTTACTGAAGTCACCAGAGTGAGAAGAGGGGAGGGGAGATGCCCGGGCCACCTGACAAGACTCAAATCCAGGCTGAAGCTGGCCATGGTGGCGCTTCACTACCAGGTACTAAGTGCTACTAGGTACTCTGGGTTCCTGGTAGTACTTGGGAGGCGGAGGCAGGAGGATTGCAGGTTGGAGGCCAGCCTCAGCAACTTAGTGAGACTCTGCTGAAAATTAAAAAAAGAAAATAGGGCAGGGGGTGTGGCTCCGAGGCAGGAGGCCCCTGGCAGTGCCTCCCCCACCACTACACGCACACGCACACACACACGCACACGCGCACACACTCACCCTCACGCCTGGGCCGCGGTTGTGTCAAGTCCTCATCTGTCCAGGCGGAAGCCCAGAGGGCTGAGTGCCTGGCACAGGAACCCGCCCTGCTGTCCGCCGCCGTCCTTTCATCATGTTTTATTCTCAATAACAAGCAGAGTGCCACTTTACCAAGCTCTCTGCCGCGCGCAAAGGGCCGCGTGAGCCACATCTCATTAATCTTGCAATAACCCCCAGAGCTGGGTCTTGGGAGATGGTTTACGGAAATAGATGCGATCAATTCCTCCTTCCTCCCGACACCCACACACGGGCCCGCCGTGGGAGGCGGCGCCTCCTGGGCAGGGTCAGCCCGCCCTCACCCAGTTGGGATTTTATTTTTTTTTGGTGGTGGTGGTACTGGGGATGGAATCCAGGCGCATCCTAACCCCAAGATACACCCCGTCTCTATTTAATTAATTAATTTTATTTTTTGGTGGTACTGGGGTTCCTGGAAACCCTTCTATCTCCGGGCTACACTCCCGGACCTATAATATATATTATATATATATATTTTTTAATTTTAATTAATTTTTATTTGGAAACAGGGTCTCTCTTATTTTATTTATTTATTTATTTATTTATTTATTTATTTATTTATTTATTTATTGGTGGTACTGGGGTTCCTGGAAACCCTTCTACCTCCGGGCTACACTCCCGGACCTATAATATATATATTATATATATATATTTTTTTAATTTTAATTAATTTTTATTTGGAAACAGGGTCTCTCTTATTTTATTTATTTATTTTTTTGGTGGCACTGGGGTTCTTGGAAACCCTTCTACCTCTGGGCTACACTCCCAGACCTATTTTTATATTTTTTTATTTGGAAACAGGGTCTCCTAAGCCAGTGAGGCTGGCTTTGAACTTGTGCGATCCTCCTGTCTCCGCCTCCCAAGCACGGGGATGACAAGCGTGCGCCACCACGCCCGGCTATTTATTTATTTATTGCAGTACTAGGGATGGACCCCAGGGGCATTCTACCTTCAAGCTACACCCCCAGCCCTATTTTTTTATTCTTTATTTTGAAACAGGGTCTCACTGCCTTGCCAGGGGCTATGCTAAGTAGTAGCTGAGGCTGTCCTCGAACCGTGATCTTCCTGTCTCAGCCTGCCAAGTGCTGGGATTAAAAGTGTGCCCCACCACGCCTGGCTTATTTTACTTTTTACTTTGAAACGGGCTCTCACTCGGTTGCAGAGGCCCTCACTAAGTAGCTGAGGCTGGCCTCCAACCTGCCATCCTCCTGTCTCAGCCTCCCTGGTACTGGGATAATAGGTGTGCGCCGTGGCACTAGCTAAGTCTCAGGGAGAAGCAGCGGCCCTGGTGGGGACCTCAGTTGGATGGCCGCCCTTTGACCAGGGACATGCCTGGAGATAAGTCTCTTCTCTCTCTGTCTCTCTGTCTCTCTGTCTGTCTCTGTCTGTCTCTCTTTCTCTCCAGCAGGCAGAACAGGGCTCCGCACCCTGCCCTGCCTTTTCTCTGGCTGCAGTTTGAGGCCCAGGGATACCTCACCTGTAAAGACGCTTTAGGGAGACCCCACCAACCCCACGGACCCCACCCTAATTTTTATCTCAGGGAAGCGAGTGGGGAAAAGGCCCTGACTGCTTTAGTTTCTTCAGGTCAAGCCGACCCCGGGGGGGGCCCAGGCTGGCGAGAATACGGGGGCTTTATGGAATAATTACAGGATTAGGCGCCCCCCTCAAAATTAAACGCTGGTTCTTTACCTTCCTGAGAAGAGCCCCACCCCCACCCGCTACCATGTAATTATCTGGTGAATTACTCTGCAGAGGTCTCTTGGTAATTATGCAAGGAGTCAGAAAGCCAGCAATTCTTCCAGTCATCACAACCAGAGGAATTAGCTTTCATTGTGTGAGCCTGCCGAGCCGCAGAGGAGGGCTCCTGCCACAGTGCTCCACGGGCCTGGAGCCTCCCCTCCCTCCTGCCTCACACCGGGCTCAGCGCTGGAGATGGACGCCCTGGTGCAGCCCAGAGGTGGGATGGCTGGACCGTCTGGGCCCCCGTAGCTGGGCATGGCCCCTTGGGCATTGGTCCTCATTTGGTCTCCTCTCCACTCAAGATTTTAAGATCGGGGCTACAGCTGACCCGCCAGCGTATCCCCAGCACCCAGAAGAGGGCCTGGCCCAGAGCGGGCATAATTGAGATTATTGAGCGACCGGGATTGGCCATGCACGCATGTAATCTCAGTATTTGGGAGACTGACATAGGAGGATTGAAGGTTAGAGGCCAACCTCGGCAATTTAGCAAGGCCCTAACAACTTCATGGGACCCTGATTCAAAATAAAAAATAGAGCCGGGCATGGTAGCGCATGTCTGAAATCTGAGTACTTGGGAGGCTGAGACGGGAGGACTGCAGATCGGAGGCCAGCTTCAGCAAATTTGCGGGCTACTGTTTCAACATAAAAAAAGGACTGGGGAGGTGTATCTAGGAGTTAGAATGCCCCTGGGTTCAACCCCAAAACCACAAACAAACAAATAAACAAACACCTGGGCATGGTGGTGCATGCCTGTAATCCTGGTACTTGGGAGGCTAAGACAGGAGGATCACAGATTCAAGGACAGCCTCAGTAATGTGGCAAGGCCCTCAGCCACTTAGCAAGATTCTGTCTCAAAAAAAAAAATATATATATATAAATATATATAATAAATAAAATATATATACAATATATTATATATAAATGTATTATATATAAATGTTATATATATATATATATATATATATATATATATATATATATATATATATATATATATATCCCGGATTGGTTGTGCATGCTTGTAATCCTGGCATTTGGGAGGCTGAGACAGGAGGATCACGGTTCGAGGCCAGCCTCAGCTACTTAGTGAGGTCCTCCGCAACTCAGTGAGACCCTGTCTCAAAATAAAAGAATAAAACATAGGGTTGGGGGTGTAGCTCAGAGGTAGAATACCCCTGGGTTCCATCTCCAGTACTGCAAAATAAATAAACAATTAATTAATTAAAAATAAAAGGGCTGGGGGTGTAGTTTGGGGATAGAAAGCTCCTGGGTTTAATCCCCGGTGCTATATAAAAGGGAATTAGTAAATAGACATAAACTCACAAGCTCCTGAATTGATCTAATTATTGACAATCATTTATCCCAAACTCGCTGCACATCGACGCGGTTACGGCACCAAGAGGTAGCGGGGTGTTCATCGGAGCATGAGGCGTGGGCTCGGCGTGCTGGTGCACGTCTATAACCCAGAACTCGGGAGGCCGAGAATGGAGGACCGCAGGCCGAGGCCAGCCTCAGCAACTTAGCGGCCTCCTCAGTGATACAGCCAGATCCTTCAGAATAAAAAATAGAGCCGAGTGTGGTGGCCCACCTCTGTAAACCCAGGAGGCTGGGACAGGGGGATCACGGGCTTAACACCAGACGTGGCAACTTAGGGAGACCCTGTTTCTGGATGTTATTTATTTATTTTTTAATTTTTGCTTCTGGAGGTTGAACCCAGAGACATTCTATCTCCAAGCCCTCCCAGGCCCTGTTCTGCTTGTTTGTTTGAAACAGGGCCTCACTAAGTTGCTGAGGCTGGCCTTCAACATGCAATCCTTCTTTTTTTTTTTTTTTTTTTTTTTTTTTTTTTGGTGGTCCTGGGGTTCCTGGAAGCCCTTCTACCTCCGGGCTACACTCCCAGACCTATTTTTACATTTTTATTTGGAAACAGGGTCTCCTAAGCCAGCGTGGCTGGCTCCGAACCTGCGCCGTCCTCCCGTCTCCGCCTCCCAAGCGCGGGGATGACGAGCGTGCCCACCGCGCCTGGCCAACATGCAATCCTTCTATCTCAGCCTCCCAAGTGTTGGGAGTTGAGGTGTGTGCCATCGTGCCTGGTGGAAGATCCTGTTTCAAAACAAACAAAAAAACAGGGGTGGGGATGTAGTTTGGAAGTAGAATGCCCTGGGTTCAATCTCTAGCACCACAAAAATAAATTAAATAAGCAATTGAATAAATAAACAAAAAGTCCTTCAACAGGTCTAGTGCCGGGGCGTAGGGGCTTATGCCAGTGTTCACAGCACTCGGGGGTTGAGATGAGAGGAAGCTGGTCAGAAGCCTCGGCAGCTTGGGGAGACCGTGTTTCAAAATAATAATTAAAAAATACAGTAGGGTCAGCTTGGAGGTAGAATGTCTCGGGTTCAACCTGCAGTGAGAGAGGGAGAGAGGGAGAGAGGGAGAGAGGGAGAGAGAGAGAGAGAGAGAGAGAGAGAGAGAGAGAGAGAGAGGAAGGAGAGTGAAGAGGAGAAGGAAAAGGAGGAGGAGGAGGAAGGAAGGGAGGAAGGGAGGAGAGAGGAAGAAGGACAGAAGGAAAAGAGGACCAAAGAGGGACAGGCATCTTTTCCTGCCCAGCGCCCAACCCAGGCCCTGGCCGCCGTCCCCCTCCGCTCTCAGCACCAGCGGCCGGTGTGGTCTTGGGAGTGGAGTGACGCCTGGACCCACTGGGTCTCTTAGACCTGCTGGGTCTCTTGGACCTGCTTGGGTCTCTTGGACCTTGGACCCACTGGGTCTCTGGGATCTACTTGGGTCTCTTGGACCCACTTGGGTCTCTTGGATCTGCTGGGTCTCTTAGACCCACTGGGTCTCTTGGATCCACTTGGGTCTCTTGGATCCACTTGGGTCTCTTGGATCCACTGGGTCTCTTGGATCCACTGGGTCTCTTGGATCCACTGGGTCTCTTGGATCCACTTGGGTCTCTTGGATCCACTGGGTCTCTTGGATCCACTTGGGTCTCTTGGACCCACTGGGTCTCTTGGATCCACTTGGGTCTCTTGGATCCACTTGGGTCTCTTGGACCCACTGGGTCTCTTGGATCCACTTGGGTCTCTTGGATCCACTTGGGTCTCTTGGACCCACTGGGTCTCTTGGATCCACTTGGGTCTCTTGGATCCACTTGGGTCTCTTGGACCCGCGGGGTCTCTGCCTGCTGGCCACGCCAGCCCCCACCCCGCGGACGCCTCTGGCGCT
Organism: Muscardinus avellanarius; assembly: GCF_963383645.1. Lineage (NCBI taxonomy): Eukaryota > Metazoa > Chordata > Mammalia > Rodentia > Gliridae > Muscardinus > Muscardinus avellanarius. The sequence goes on along the minus strand of NC_137808.1, from coordinate 15,540,364 downwards.
TGCTCCTCCCGCGTCTGGCCTCGGGCTTGGGCGCGGGGGCAGCGTCCTGCGCCTGCGCAGCAGCGCACGCCGAGGGGGCGGGGTCTTTGCCGCGGGCCCCGCCCTCGCCTGCCAATCACGCCCTCGCCCGCTCCTCCTCGAGTGCTCCCCGCGGCTCCTTTCCCGGCACTAAGGAAAGTATCTTGATGTTTGCGGCGCTTTCTAGTTCAAGAATCCCAGAAAAACACATCAGGGACCCGAGGCCGGCGCTCACGGGCTCGCCAGCGACTCTGAGAAACGTGGGGTCGGAGCCCGCGGGCCTCCAAGCCTAGGACCTGGGGAGGCTGAGGCGGGAGGACGGCAGGGCGGAGGCCAGCCTTGGCCGCCTAGCGAGACCTGCGGCGATTTAGTGAGACTTGTTTTGAAATAAAAATACCCTCGGCCTCAATCCCCAGTACCAAAATAAACAAACAAACAAACAAACAAACAAACAGATAGGTAGGTAGGTAGATAGATAAATACGGCAGGGGGTGCAGTTTGGAGGTAGAATGCCCCTGAGTTCAATACTCAGTACAAACAGAACAAAAACCATCGGGTTGTTTTATAAAACTACACAGAGCCTGGCCTGGAGTCTCGGTCCTCGGGAGGCTGAGAGGGGAGGCTCACGGAGTGGAGACCTAGGGAGGCATCCTTCCTCGGACTCACGCCTCCAGTCCCATTTGATTTTCTAGGGTTTATTTTACTTCTTTGTGATACTAGAGATTGGACCCAGGGGCGTTCTACCTCTGAACTACACCCTCCGCGTAGTCTATTTTTTTTATTTTGAAGCAAGGCCTCACTACACTGCCGAGGGCCTCGCTAAGTTACGGAGGCTGGCTCAAATCCACGGTCCTCCCGTCTCGGCCTCCCAAGAGCTGGGATTACGGGCCCACACCCGCCCAGGAGCAAGGCACCTTTACAACCTCAGCTTGTATTTTATTTTGTAGGGTTTTATTTTTATATTTTATTTTATTTTGTAGGGTTTTGCTTCATTTCACAGGCTTTACATCGCATCTGTACGCACACACACACTCTCGCACACACACACACACACACACACACACACAGAGGATTTTTTCCTGTTGTTTTATAAAAATGGGATCGAACGCTACCTACTTGGCTCTGAATTGCTTTTCCCACTCAAAGAGGCTTTATAGAAATCCCTGGAAGTCGATCGGCAGGGAGAGAACGACGGTCCTGCAGCTGCATACGGTCCCACGACGCGGTGGCCCTGGGCTGGCTCGGCCTCTCTCCCCAGTCTCCAGCGACAAGGACGCCCCTGGACGCTGGCCTGGGGCCGCAGAGCGCGGCGTGCTGTTCCGTCCATCTTGCCTGGGCGCGGCGTGTGCTCCTTGTCCAGCCCGGCTGCCGTGGCTGAGATGGGCTCCTTCTGCCACCTGCTTCCCAGGGGGCCGGGCGGGCCGAGCCCCGGGCAGTGGGGGGAGAGGTCACGGGGCGGCCTTTTTTGTACTAGGGATTGAACCCAGGGGTGGTCTACCTCTGAGCTACAGGCCCAGCCCTTTTTATTTCTTACTTTTGAAACAGGGTTGCTGAGCCCCTCTGTTCTGGCCTCGAGCGCCCACCTGGGGGAAACGGCCCCATTTGAGGTGTCAGCCCAGGTCGAGGGCCCGGGCAGCCTCACTAGGTCTCCACTCCGTGAGCCTCCCGTCTCAGCCTCCCGAGGACCGAGACTCCAGGCCAGGCTCTATGTAGTTTTATAAAACAACCCGATGGTTTTTGTTCTGTTTGTGATGAGTATTGGACTCAGGGGCATTCTACCTCCAAACTGCACCCCCTGCCGTATTCATCTACCCAAACTAAATTGGCGAGGGTCTTGGGAAGTTGCTGAGGCCGGCCTCGAACCTGCCATCCTCCCGTCTCAGCTTCCCAAGTGCTTTGATTAGAAGTGTGTGCCACCTTGTCCAGCTCACGTTTTCCTCCTTCCTTTTTCTTTCTTTCTTTCCTTCTTTCTCTTTCTTCGTTGAATTGGATTCACTGCCAATGATGGTTACACATGATTCCAGCAAACAACGTGAAACTAGATACATTGTATTAAAGCCGATGTTGGTTTCACGCATGCTAAAACAACACAAAACTAGATACGTACATTGTATCGACGGCAACGGTGGTAACACCCAGGATAAAACAACATTTAACTAGATACATACATTGTATTGACGACGACATCTTGAGTTCCTTTTTTTGTTATTTTTTTTGCTTCCTGCTGGGGATTGAGCCCAGGGGCATTCTGCCCCTGGCCTACACTTTCAGTCCTTTTTTTTAATTTTTGGAACAGGTTCTCACTAAGTTGCCGAGGCTGGCCTCAAACCCGCCATCCTCCTGTCTCAGCCTGCCGAGTGTTGAGACTGGTGCCCGCGCCCTGCCCCTCTCCCCTTTCCCTGCGGTCCTGAGAAGCCATTGACTTGTGCGACCTTCCCGTCCAGCTCTGGGTTTCTGGCAGGGCTGGAGGGGGCTCTGGAATTCAGTATGTCTGTCCACCTCGCCAGAGGCGCGGGCGGCTGAGGCCCCGGTCCCTCCTGGCCTCTCTCTGGCCTCAGTTTGCCCCGTCCGCGCCGCGCGATGTGGGCGCTCCCTCGGGCCAGCAGGGGGCGCTCCGGGTCCACGGCCACGGCGGCTGCTGGACAAAGGCTCCGTCCTCCCTCCCCCTCCTCCTCCTCCTCCTCCCTCCCCCTCCTCCTCCTCCTCCTCCCGGCCGCCTGGCCTCTGCCCCTCGGGCTGGGGGCTGCAGACCCTCCCCCAGCTCTCCCCGGAGGAGAGAGCCAGCCCCGTCTCTCGTCAGCCTTTCAGATGAAGCAGGCTGCAGGGAGGGTCTCGGCAGCCTCCTTCTTTCTTCCTCTCTCTCTCTCTCTCTCTCTCTCTCTCTCTCTCTCTCTCTCTCCCCCCCCCCCGTGTCTCTCCCACTCTGATTGTTCTCGGTCGCCCTAAGATCAGGCAGAAGAAACTCAGCGACACTGGCCGCCTCCTCCCACCCCGGCCAGGCCGCCCTCTGGGTGCCAAGCTCCATCTACACGGCAGCGCACGTGTGTGTGTGTGTGTGTGTGTGTGTGTGTGTGTGGTGCTGGGGTATTCTACCTCTGACTGACACCCTCAGCCCTTTTTTAAAAAAAAATTCTGAGCAGGGCCTTAATGGGTTGTCGAGAGCCTCACTAGTTTCTGAGGCTGTCCGTGAACCTGTGATCCTCCTGTCTCAGTCTCCCAAGTACTGGGATGGCAGGTGTGCACACACCAGGCTCCGGTCTTTTTTATTTATAGAAACTTTTTTTTTTTTTTTGGCAGTACTGGGGAAGGAACCCAGGGCATTTTACCTCCAAGCTACACCCCTAGCCCTATTTTTTATTCTTTACTTTGAAACAGGGTCTCACTGAATTGCAGAGGGCCTCACTAAGCAGCTGGGGCTGTCCCCGAACTGTGATCCTCCTGTCTCCGCCTCCCAAGCACAGGGATGACAAGCGTGCGCCACCACACCCGGCTAAACATTGATTTTTTTTTTTTTTTTTTTTTTTGGTGGTACTGAGGTTCATGGAAACCCTTCTACCTCCAGGCTACACTCCCAGACCTATTTTATATTTTTATTTGGAAACAGGGTCTCTTAAAGCCAGCGCGGCTGGCTTCGAACCTGCGTGATCCTCCTGTCTCCGCTTCCCAAGCGCGGGGATGACAAGTGTGCGCCACCACGCCCGTCCCCAAAAATACTTCTGAAAAGGGAGAGAAGGAAGCCGGGCGTGGTGGCGCACGCTTGTCATCCCAGCACTCGGGAGGCTGAGACCAGAGGATCGCGGTTTGAGGACAGCCTCAGCTACTTAGCGAGGCCCTCCACAATTTAGTGAGACCCTGTTTCAAAATAAAGAATAAAAAGGCCGGGCGTGGTGGCGCACACTTGTCATCCCCGCGCTTGGGAGGCGGAGACAGGAGGATCACGCAGGTTGGAAGCCAGTCGCGCTGGTTTAAGAGATCCTGTTTCCAAATAAAAATATAAATAGGTCTGGGAGTGTAGCCCGGAGGTAGAAGGGCTTCCAGGAACCCCAGTAGCACCAAAAAAAATTTTAAAAAGAATTAAAAAATAGGGCAGGGGTGTAGCTCGGAGGTCAAATGCCCCCTGGGTTCCATCCCAGACCCGAAGAGAGAGAGACAGAGAGAGACAGAGACAGAAGAGAGGCTTAGCCGTGAGGAGGATCTTAGTTTTCAGCACATGGGAACCCCACAGCCCACCCGGGATCCCGGGCAGCTCGTCCACAGCCCGTGCTCCTGGTGCCTGGGAGGCAGAGGCAGGGGGCTCGAAGGTTCAAGGCCAGCCCTGACCACTCAGACCCGGTTTTCAAAATAAACAGTAAAATAGGGCTAGGAGTATAGCTCAGAGGTAGAACACTCCTGAGTTGAATCCACTGTGCCAAAAAAAAAAAAAGTCCCCTTTCTTCCAAGGCCCCCGCAGTAGGCTTTGGGGACGCCTCGGCCAGCGCTGCAGCGTCTGGGAGTTTCTTTGTTCCGTCCCTGCGACAAGACAGCTTGGATGCCAAAAGGCTGCAGATGGCCGCTGGGGAGGCTGTGCCCACGCTCTGGCTCTGAGGCACAGCCCTCAGCCTCGGAGGAGGGCCTCCCCAGGCCCCTTGTCCTGGACAAGGCCCCCTGTCGGGCAGCACTTGCAAAACACAGGGGCCCCACGGCGAGGCAGCAGCCCAGATGGCCCGAGTTGGCGACTCAGAGAAGGAACGCACCGCTCTTGTTCCTGGCTGAGCCAGCTGCTGCCGCGAGGCTAAGAGGCGCCCGTGGGCACCAGCGCGGCCCCGCTCTGCCGGGATGCCGGGCGGCCTGCAGCCGGCCACCTGACCACTCTGAACCCAGTTTCTTCCTCCGTGAAACGGGGAGGATCTGGCCGCGCCAGCTCCGAGCAGCCCTCCACTTGGGATGGCACCCCTGGGGGAAGAAAAATACCCACGCGTGGATATTTATGTATTCTTTTTTTGCTACCAGATCAGAGCGACATTAGCAACATTTAGCCAAGATGGTGTTTTTCCTCCCAAGATTCAACTCTTGAGGTTCCGAGTGTTTGACTTTCATTTTAAATACGTGTCTGTCAGGGAGGACTGCCTGGCACCCAAAGAAACACGCAGGCGCTGTAATTAAAGAGATGCCAGCCTTGGCGGGTAGTCGGAGGAGAGCCGGGGTGTGTCAGGGAAGGGAGCCCAGAGCTCCCGGCCCCGGGGGGCAGGGCTAGCAGGTGACCCCGGCAGGATGGAGCGCTTGGCCTGGCGTGAGTGTCCCAACGGGTGGAGGCCTTACAGTTCGCCGGGTTCTATCTTTCTCTTCCTTCCTTCCCTTCTTTTCTTTCTTATCCTTGGAGCAGGGTCTCTGTAGGTTGTGGAGGGTCTCTTCAAGTTGCCGAGGCTGGCCTCGAACTTGCAATCTCTGGTCTCAGCCTCCCAAGTACTGGGATGACAGGCGTGCACCACCGTGCCTGCCCAGGTGCAAGGCGCTCTCCTGACCTCTGTTGTTTAGAATCCTATGGAGTTCCAGAAAGGCGTGATTTATTGATCCTCTAACACCATTGTGTAAAAAAGACCAAGGCTCGCTTATTTGGGCTACAAGCTGATACGGTACAGTCCTCTAATCCCAGGCTAAGTTCCACCCCATCCTTTAAGCGGACACAGGATAAGCCCACCCTTATTGACACTGAGTCTCTCTTGACTCAGTTTAAGCCCCACCCCTGACCCAGCCTAGACACTCCCTGTCCTAGGCCAGGCCCCTCACTAAGAGCCTCCTTGACCCAGGCCGAGCCACACCCCGCCTCGCTAAGCACCGCCTTTGTGTGTGTGGTGCTGGTGATGGAACCCAGGGGCGGTCTACCTCCGAGCTACACCCCAGCCCTATTTTTTATTCTTTATTTTGAAAAGGGCCTCACTAAGTAGCTGAGGCCTTTCTCAGCCTTCCTTAAACCAAACTGAGCCCCGCCCCTGGCCCATTAAGTCCCTCCCTGACCCAGGGTGAGCCCCACCTCCTATCAGGCTAAGCCCCTCCCTGACTTAGGCGGAGCCCTACCCTGCTGCAGGCTAAGCCCCGCCCCGCCCCGCCCACTCAGCCCCTCCCTGACCCGGGGTGAGCCCCACCCCTATCAGGCTAAACTCCTCCCACTCAAGCCAAGTCCCGGCCTAGCCAGATAAGCCCCACCCTAACCGCCAAGCCCCTCCCATCACAGGCGAGGCCCGCTCCTGATCCAGGCCAAGCCCCGCCCCTGCCATCAGACCACGCCCATCCATGTCTGCTAAGTACCGACTCTGCCCACCAGGCCACGCCCACCCCTGACCCAGGCGAAGCCCTGCCCCTGCCCACCAGGTCACGCCCCCGACTCAGGCCCCGCCCTGCCTACCAGGCCACGCCCCCTGACCCAGGCCACGCCCCGCCCTGCCAGCTAAGCCCCGCCCCTGCCACCAGACCACGCCCATCCATGCCCGCTAAGTACCGACTCTGCCCACCAGGCCACGCCCACCCCTGACCCAAGCCCTGCCCTTGCCCACCAGGCCATGCCCCTGACTAAGGGAACGCCCCGCCCCTGCCTACCAGGCCACGCCCCCGACACAGGCCAAGCCCCGCCCCTGCCAGCTAAGCCCCGCCCCTGCCACCCGACCACTTCCATCTATGTCTGCTAAGTACAGACTCTGCCCACCAGGCCACGCCCACCCCGGACCCAGGCCAAGCCCCGCCCCTGCCTACCAGGCCACGCCCCCAGGCCAAGCCCCGCCCCCAGCGTCCTTCCTGCAGCCCGGGTGCTCTGAGCTCCCTGGCCGGCCGCTGTCCCGCACAGGGCGCCGGCCGGGCTGAGGTCCAGGACATGGATGCCCAGCGGGCCCCTCCCTCGTCCTCTGCAGGCGGCCGGGCCTCCCCCCGCCCCCACCCGGGCTCCCCTCTGACAGGCCCCTCATTAGCGGAATCTCTGTAAATAACGCCAGCGCCGGAGTTACAACAAGGTGGCTCATTAAAGACGCTGGCTCGTCTCACTCTCCAATTAGTGTGTCTGCTGGCGCAGCTGCCAGGACTGTGACGGGGTGCCCCGGGCGTGTGGGGGGCCCTGGGCCAAGCTGGACGCCCCCGGAGCCGGCGCGGCGGCCCAGGTAGGGGACGGGGCCTCGGGCAGCCCCCGCTCGGCCTGCTTTCAAAAGTACCAGAGAATGGAGGGAAATATCAGCAAAGTTTGAATGGAAAGATAGGAGAGGAGGAAGGCTGATCTTGATTAATGAGGGTCTACATCTGAATATGTGTAAAATTATGAATATGACATGGTTAACCTGAACAACCATTGGTGGGAGGGGGGAAGGGAAAACGGCGGCCGGGTGGAGAGGGCACCAAATATATTTTAAATGCATACTATTTATATTCAATAAAAAAATGTCAAAAGAAAAAAAAAAAGTACCAGAGCCCGGAGGCAGCAGCTGTGGTGGGGGGCGGTGCCCCAGGTACCCAGAAACGAGCCCAGACTTGGGCCGGCACCCCCATCCCTGCCCTGGGCCCGCATAGGGTCCGTGTTCCCAAAGAATCCCACAGTCACTGTATCTAGACAAAACTGTCGGCCGGGCGTGGTGGCCATGCCTGTCATCCCAGTACTTGGGAGGCTGAGCCAGGAGGATGAGGGTTCGAGGCCACTTGAGCAACTAGTAAGACTCTGTTTCCAAAATAAAAAATAGAATAAAAAAAAGGGCTATGGTTGTAGCTTGGAGGTAGATGCCCCCGGGTTCAATCCTCAGCAGTGTGCCAGAGGAGCCGCAGGGCGCCGGGGTGCAGATGTACCCAGGATAAGTTCCCTAGGCCAGGAAAAGGGCTCAGAGATGGTGGGTCTGTGGCTCGGGCCGGGGCTGCGATGGCGGCGGCGTCTGTTTAGGGAGCTGGTTGCAGTCATCGTCTTGCTCCGTCTTCCTCCCCCGCAGCCTCTCTCCGTCCCCCCCCCCCATTTATTCTGTTTTCATTTGGGGTTCACTTTCTGTTTCGCTCTGAGCAGGAAACAGACTCTCCCGTCTCTTTCCCTGGTGTTGAATCGATAGCTTAGCTGGGCCAGGCAGAGGATGGAATTTACATCCAGTGGTCTCCATGGCAACCGTGGTGCTGGACCAGTTTCTCCTGCTCCTGGGGGCAGGTAGCAGAGCCTGGGCGCCCTGGACTGGCGGGTCCGGCTGTCTCCCAGGGCGGGGAGGGAGGAAGATGTCAGAACAAAGCCGGGGAGCAGTGTTCTCCGACCACCGCGGCGGCTGGGCGCTGGCAGCTCCGACCGCACCAGGCCTGCGTCCCGCGCTACTGCACTGTCACCTTAAGGGCGGGTCCCGCGGTCAGCCCATTTCACAGGTGGGGAAATCGAGCCCAGGGACTAGTATCCACTTTGCACCACGGCTCAGCAAGTCAGAGACACCCCCCCCCCAACAAGGGAGCCTGGCTTGGCTTGGCTGGAGCCCTGAACCCGAGGTCTTAAGTGGGCCGCCATGGGAAAGTGATGTTCTGAGCTCACACGCAGGACCCAGACGGAACAAACTCACGCCCTGCTTCTTCTCCGGGCCCACGGAGAGGCCGATCGGAGCCCAGCAACGCGGCCTTGGGCCCTGGCACCCCTCGTCTGTGCCTGGGTTGTGTGAAGTCAGGATGACTGAGACAGCCACCTCTGGAGGGGAGGTGTGGTCACGAGAGACGGGACTCGGGAGGTCCTGGAGCTGACCCGGGCTGAGCGACGGCTAATAATAATAATAATAATTAATAATAATAATAATAATAATAATAATAATAATACTGGCAGAACCCAGAGGCGGTGGTGCACGCCTGTGATCCCGGTGCTTGGGAGGCTGAGACAGGAGGCACTTGGCCTCTTCTTCCTTGCAGGTCGGAGGCCGGCCTCAGCAGCTCAGCCAGACCCTCTCTCAAAAAGGTTTTCAAAAGAGTTGGGGGTGTAGCTCAGAGGCAGAATGATCCCCACTACAAAAAGAAAAAAGAAAAAAAAGAAACGTAGAATGATCCTAATACCAATGAATGTGTGTGTGACTGGGTTTAAAATAGGTTTATTTTATCAAATTGGCCTCATGCCGACCTCACAGTAGCCTCTCATGGACACGCTCCTGTTTTAAGGTTTTGCAAGAGCGTGGCGTTTCCACCTGCTGAGGGTACTCCAGAAAAATGTATTTTTTTTTTGTTCTCTTTCTTTGCTTCTATGAACAACAACCAATGAATGTCTGTCTTTGAGACTTTTTCAGTTTTTTGTTTTTGGTACTGGGCATTGGACCTAGGGGCATTCTACCTCTGAGCTACACACCTCCCTGGACCTTTTTATGTTTTATTTATTTATTCATTTTTTTGGTGGTACTGGGGTTCCTGGAAACCCTTCTACCTCCAGGCTACACTCCCAGACCTATTTTATATTTTTTATTTATTTGGAAACAGGGTCTCTTAAGCCGGCGAGGCTGGCTTCGAACCCGCGCGATCCTCCTGTCTCCGCCTCCCAGGCGCGGGGGTGACGAGCGTGCGCCACCGCGCCCGGCATCTTTTTATGTTTTGTTTGGAAACAGAGTCTCTCTAAGTGGCCGAGGGTCTCTTGCTAGGTCGCCTGAGGCTGGCCTCCAATCTGCAATTCTCCCGTCTCAGCCTCCCATGTACTGGGATTCCAAGAGTGCACCACCACGCCCAGCTCAGAAAGAAATTCGAATATAAATTTGGATTCGGCCCTGTTGATGCGTCCCCTGTCTGCATGCCGAGTATCGCCAACCTTCGCCACAGCTGTGTGAGGTGAAACCCCCAGCTCAGAGAGGGGAAGTGACCTGCCCAAGGCCACACAGCGGGTGGCTCTGGGAGCCCTCACGTGGGGTCCCCAAATCCATGATTCTCCTATGAGCCGTGCTCAGCATTCATTCATGGCAGCCTAGGCGGGGTCCCAGCGAGGCCGCGCCCCCAGCCTCATCCGAAACCCCTTCTTGTCCCACCGTGGATCGTGGGGCGCTGGCCCGCTACGGATGGGCCAGTCACGTTAGACTTTGCTAATGGGTTCAATAGATTCTTCTCCATGTACTGTGCTGGGCTTTCTGCTTCGATAAGGCGTAAGATTAATTTTAATTAAATCTCCGAAGGCCTGGACAAATATCTCCGTTCCCTTGATCGGGGAGTTCAGAGTCCCCGAAGGGAGCGCGACTGGGAAGAGATGGCGTTTGATCCCCCCGGGATCCGCCTCTGCTTCCCGCCCCGAGACGAGGAGGGGGCAGAGAAGGAGGGCTAGCTAGGGATGCTCTTTTATTTCATTTGATGTAATTACTTATTTAGTTTTATTTGCCGGGCGCGGTGGCGCACGCTGTCATCCCAGCACTCGGGAGGCTGGAGCTGGAGGATCGCGGTTCGCGGACGGCCTCGGCTTCTTAGCGAGGCCCTCGGCAACTCAGTGAGACCCGGTTTCAAAATAAAGAATAAAAAATAGGGCAGGGGGTGGAGCTCGGAGGTCGAATGCCCTTGGGTTCCATCCCCAGACCCGCAAAAAAAATATTTTTAATTTATTACTTGTTAATTTTATTTAATCACTTATTTTTTTCTTAATTGCGGTAGTGGGGACGGGACCCAGGGGGCATCCTACCTCCGAGCCACACCCCCAGCCCTATTTAATTTTTCATTCCAAAACAGGGTCTCACTAAGTTGCGGAGGCTGGCCTTGAACCCGCGAGCCTCCTGTCTCCACCTCCCAAGTGCTGGGATTACAAGCGTGCGCCAATGAGCCTGGCTCAGGGGTCTCTTATGCAGTTAAGGGCCTACTGCGTGCTTGGCCCTGAAATCGGGACTTTCTACTTCTTGTGCAACTTTGTGAGACCCTGTTTCCAAATAAAAATAAAATAGGGCCGGGGGCATAGCTTAGACACGTGCCCGTCTCCACGCTCGGAGGGGGCAGTGATGGGGATTTCTCTGGGTGGAATATATTTCTCTTCGTGGAACGTCTTACTGAGGTACTGGGCTTTTCTAAAACGAGCACGCATTATTTTTGTAAGCAGTAAAAGAATATCCATATTCATCCCGGCATGTTTAAAAGCGATTTGCCGGTATAAAAAGTTGTAAGGAGAGAATGTAAAAAAAAATTTCAAAGCCAGAAGGCGGGCGAGGTGACACACGTCTATCGTCCCGGTGTCTGGGAGGCTGAGACAGGAGGCTCGTAGATCCGAGGCCAGCCTCAAAAAACTTAGATTCTGTTTGGAAATTGAAAATTAAAATCGGGCTGTGAGTGGGGCTCAGAGGCAGAACGAAGCGGGGCTCAATCCCCAGTCTCCCCCTTCACGCCCCCCCCAAAATTAAAATCCAGGATAATCAATACTCCCACCAAGAGAGGGGCTTTCTGGACACTTGTCAGGTGCGGGGTGGAATCGGGGCTTATAATTTCTGCCGAGAAATTGGGCAGAGCCTGGAACGAGGTTTGGTTTTGTTGCCGTAATTTGGGGTTTCCCGATTAGGAAGCGGCGCCTTTTCATATTTACGGGGACTTTGTTTTGCTGTATTATGCGAATTTCCTTTGTTTCTCTGGGCTGTTTGGTGTCTGCTCATTACCGCGAAGGCGTGCTTTATCTCTTCGGGATATTAATGTGTTTTTTTTTTTTCTGTAACGGATGTCGTAAGTCGGGTGCGCGAGCTGTTTGAGGGGTCCTGGCCTTCCCGGCACGGCCGCCATCGGGCGGTCAAATGGTATTTTCTCTGTCGTGGTCCAGACCCTGCTCCTTGCTTAGCGAGACCTTTCCTGATTCACGTTCTACCCGTTTTGTGCCCGTTTTATTTATTTATTTATTTATTTATTTATTTATTTATTTATTTATTTTTATGGTCCTGGGGGTGGGAACCAGGGGCTTTTTTTTTTAAACCTCCGGCTATACTCCCAGACCTATTTTATACTTTATTTGGCAACAGGGTCTCACTGAGTTGCCGAGGGCCTCGCTCAGTGGCTGAGGCTGGCCTCGAACCCGCGCGATCCTCCAAATATATATATTTGGTATTGGTGGTTGAACCTAGAGACATTCTATTTCTGAGCTGTAAACCCCCCCCCCATTCCTTTTTATTCGGAAACAGGGTCTTGCTAAGCCGCCGAGGGTCTTGCTGCTGCGTGGAAGCTGGCCTCTAACCTGTGATCCTCCTGTTTCAGCCTCCTAAGTACTGGGGTTACAGGCATGTGCCACTCTGCCGGCCTGTTGTTATCTTTCGTGGCGTTAATATCTGCATAATAAGTACTAGACACCAATAAATCTGAAAATGTCCTTTCTGTGTCAACTGAGATAATAATGGCTGTCGATTGTCCGTGGTAGGTTTCACTGCAACTTAGTGAGACCCTGTTTCCAAATAAAGTATAAAATAGGTCTGGGGATGTAGCCCGGAGGTAGAAGGCCCTTGGGTTCCATCCCCTGTAACACACACGCACGCACGCACGCGCGCACATACACACAAGAAAATACAAACAAAAAATAAAAAGGGAAGAGGATAAGGAGGGAGATTATTCATGGTGCTGGGAATCGAAGCCAGGAGCTTTCTAGCTTCAAGCCACAGCCCCCCACCGGCCCTATTTAATTGGAAACAGGGTCTTCTTGCCAGGTTGCGGAGGCTGGCCTCCAACCTGCGACCGTCCTGTCTCAGCCTCCCGAGGACTGGGCTGGCAGGTGTGCACCGCCATGCCCGGGCTCGGCGCTGCCTTGAAACCTCGGGCTTGTCATCTGCCGGGGCTGGGGTTTGGGGACGCGACTGCCGGCCCTGAGCGCGGGGTCTCCATGTCTGTGAACGGGGTGCAGGGACGGGCTGTGGGGACCCCAGAGGGAGGCAGCAGAGTCCCCACCGAGGAGGCCTTGCAGCGGGTAGGCGCGCCGGGCGCTCTCCGTGGTGCTGAAGGGCTTTTTCCCGGGTACTGGGGACGGAACCCAGGGGCCTTCTGCCTCCGAGCTCCACCCCAGCCCTATTTTTTTATTTTTATTTTGAAACCGGGTCTCACTGAGTCGCCGAGGGCCTCGCTAAGTAGCTGAGGCTGGCCGCGAACCGCCATCCTCCGGTCTCAGCCTCCCAAAAAATGGGATGACGAGCGCGCCCACCGCGCCCGGCTTGAAGCGCTATTTAACCACATTTTGGCCCTGCAGCCTGACCTCTGAGCTACGTCCTGCAGCCCTATTTTATATTTTTCTACTGAAACAGACTCTAAGTTGCTGAGAGCCGAGGGTCCTGTTAATCTGCAGAGGCCGGCCTCGCCCTCACGGTCCTCTGTCTCGGCCTCCAAGTGCTGGGATGACAGACGCCAACAAGGGAAGGCACCAGCGCGCCCCTCTGACACCCCACCTTCAGGAGCCTTTCTATGGCGGAGGCTTCAAGACCCCAGCCTTCCTTGGGTCGGCTGCTCCGAATCCGGGCGTCTTCCAGCTCCGGCCATACCCCCTCTGGGGCGCCCACCCTGCAGCCCGGGGGCCCCCAGCCCCAGCCCGCCTCCTGGAGCACACAGATGGAGGTGTGGGGGAGGGGAGGCCGGGACACCGCGTTGCCAAGGAAACACAGCCGGAGGAGGAGGAGGAGGAGGAGGAGGAGGAGGAGGAGGAGGAGGAGGAGGAGGAGGACAAGGAGGAGGACGAGGAGGAGGAGGGGGAGGAGAGGGAGGAGGAGGATCAGGAGGAGGAGGGGGAGGAGGAGGAGGAGGAGGATCAGGAGGAGGAGGAGGGGGAGGAGAAGGAGGAGGAGGAGGAGGATCAGGAGGAGGAGGAGGGGGAGGAGAAGGAGGAGGAGGGGGAGGAGGAAGAGGAGGGGGAGGAGGGGAGGAGGAGGAGAAGGAGGAGGAGGAGGACGAGGAGGAGGAGGAGGAGGGGAGGAGGGGAGGAGGAGGAGGGGGAGGAGGAGGAGAAGGAGGAGGAGGAGGGGGAGGGGGAGGGGGAGGGGGAGGGGAGGGGGAGGGGAGGGGGAGAAGAAGGGGCTGCTGGGCAGTTCCCGGGACTCCTGAGGGGCAGGAGGCGGAGGGGAGGTGCAGCCACTGTCGGGGTGTGGGGTCTCCATGATGCCCATGAAGCAAGCCTGGTCTGAGGTGGGGGCGTTTTCGGGGGGCCATGGACTCCGCCGAGTTTTCAGGGGGAAACTGAGGCCCCTCAGCCCCGCGAGGGGTCTCTGAGCCCACCTTCCACGGTGGGCCTCCCACGAGGTGGAGGCTCCAAACTCTCCTCCTGTCTGCTCCCTGGACGCAGTCTCATTTTTATTTTGTTATCCCCCCTCCCCCCTTTTTGGTACTGGGGCTTGAAACCAGGGGCGTTCTACCTCTGAGCTACATCTGCAGCTCTGTTTAATATTTATTTATTTATTTATTTATTTATTTATTTATTTATTTATTTATTATTTTTTGAGGCACCGGATATGGAACCCAGAGACATTCTACCTCCGAGTTACGCCCCCTGCCCTATTTTTCATTCTTTGTTTTGACACAGGGTTTCTTTCTTTCTTTCTCCCTTTCTTTCTTTCTCTTTCTTTCCTCCTTTCTTTCTTTCTTTCTTTCTTTCTTTCTTTCTTTCTTTCTTTCTTTCTTTCTTTCTTTCTTTCTCAGTGAGGCAAGGGGCCTCACTAAGTAGCTGAGGCTGTCCTCGAACCGTGATCCTCCGGTCTCAGCTTCCTAAAAGCTGGGATTACAAGCGTGCGCCACCACGCCCGGGCTTGCTTGCTTATTTATTTATTTATTTATTTATTTATTTATTTATTTATTTATTTATTTATTTTGCAGTACTGAAGATTGAACCCAGGGGCATAGTAACTCTGAGCTACATCCCCCAGCCCAATTTTATTTTTTATTTTGCAACAAGGTCTCACTTAGCTGCAGAGGGCCTAAGTAGCTGAGGCTGGTCGTGGACCCAGATCCTCCTGTCTCACCCTCCCAAGTACTGGAATTACAAGCGTGCGCCACCACGCCCGGTTAATTAATTAATTAATTAATTAATTTTGGTGGTGCTGGGGTTCCTGAAAGCCCTTCTACCTCCGGGCTACACTCCCAGACCTATTTTTACATTTTTATTTGGAAACAGGGTCTCCTAAGCCAGCGCGCGCGGCTGGCTTCGAACCCGCGCGATCCTCCTGTCTCTGCCTCCCGAGCGCGGGGATGACAAGCGTGCGCCACCACGCCCGGCTTAATTTTTTATTTATTTCTCTAAGTTTGCTGAGGCCTTCCTAAGTTGCTGCGGCTGGCCTCGATGAGGCAATCCTCCCATCTCAGCCTCCCGTGCTCTGGGATTCTGGTCGTGCAGCACCGTCCCTGGTAACATATCACTTTAAACCTTCCGCTCCAGGGCAGAGGTTCTTCTGTGACGGTCACAGCTGCCGGGGGCGGGGATGCCCATTGTGCAGATATTAAGAGTGAGGCTCGGCCACCACGCTTGTCACCCCCGCGCTTGGGAGGCGGAGACAGGAGGATTGCGCGGGTTCGAAGCCAGCCACGCGCGCTGGCTTAGGAGACCCTGTTTCCAAATAAAAATGTAAAAATAGGTCTGGGAGTGTAGCCCGGAGGTAGCAGGGCTTCCAGGAACCCCAGTACCACCAATAATAATAATAATAATAATAATAATAAATAATAATAATAAATAAAAAAATAAAAATAAAAAAATAAAATAGGTCTGGGAGTGTAGCCCGGAGGTAGCAGGGCTTCCAGGAACCCCAGTCCCACCAAAAAAAAAAATAAATAAATAATAATAATAAATAAAAAAAATAAAAATAAAAAAATAAAATAGGTCTGGGAGTGTAGCCCGGAGGTAGAAGGGCTTCCAGGAACCCCAGTACCACCAAAAATAATAATAAAAAGAGCGAGGCTCAGAAAGACCAGACTTCACGGCTGGCGGCGCTATCGCTGCACCTGCTCAGGGGTTGGGCCAGAACACGCTGATCAGAGGCTTGGCCCATGAGGAGCGTGGGGGATTTTGCTATTAATTTTGCCTCCTGGAATACCGCGCCCAGCTGCAAAGCTTTGGTGGGTTTTTGTGTGTTTTTTCCCCCCTTGGCTGGGCAGCTTCCTCCTATGGAGGGGACCCTCTGGCTAGAAAAAGAGAAAGCTGCCTGACCAGCCATTTGGAGAGGTGCCAAGGACCTACGTCTTGGTCCTAAGTCCTTTTTACACACACCAAATGGTGAATAAGCCTTTGGCTGGGTGTGGGAGTGCATACCTGGGATCCCAGGACCTGGGAGGCCGAGGCAGGAGGATCGCGCGGGTTCGAGGCCAGCCTCAGCGACTGAGTGAGGCTCTCGGCAACTTAGTGAGACCCTGTTTCCAAATAAAGTATAAAAATAGGTGTGGGAGTATAGCCCGGAGGTAGAAAAAGCCCTGGATTCCACCCCCAGTACCACCAAAAAATAAAATAAAATAAATAAACCAGGCGTGGTGGCGCACGCTTGTCATCCCCACGCTTTGGAGGCTGAGACAGGAGGATGGCGCGGGTTCGAAGCCAGCCTCAGCTACTTAGTGAGGCTCTCGGCAACTTAGTGAGACCCTGTTTCCAAATAAAGTATAATATAAAAATAGGTGTGGGAGTATAGCCCGGAGGTAGAAAAGCCCCTGGGTTCCACCCTCACCACACACACACCAAAAAAAAGCCGGGCGTGGTGGCGCACACTTGTAATCCCTGCACTTGCGAGGCTGAGACAAGAGGATGGCGCGGGTTCGAAGCCAGCCTCAGCCGCTTAGTGAGGCTCTCGGCAACTCAGTGAGACCCTGTTTCCAAATAAAGTATAAAATGGGTCTGGGAGTGTAGCGCGGGGGGTGAGGGCTGGAGGCGTCCAGTCCAGCGTCCACTCCCCGGGCTCTCTGGGATCCGCGGAGCGACCCTGCGGGCGCCAGAGGGGACCGAGGAGGGGCGCGGCCCAGCTGGCAGCAGCGGCCTGCGCGGGGGCTCCTCGCACCGGCTGCAATTTCTGGCGATGTCTGTGACCGGTTTCTGCAGAGGAGGCAGTTTAAGTCATGACTTGTCTAAACGCGTATTAATGAGCTACGTTCGCGCCAAGACACGGATGGGGCTTGAATTTTCTCTCCTTCCATGCGTAGCTGATTTGTAGGTTGCATCTGGAAACTGGGAACAGAAAGGCGTGGCGTGTGTGTGTGTGTGTGTGTGTGTGTGTGTGTGTGTGTGTTACTGGGGATCAAACCCAAGAATGTTCTAACTCTGAGCTATACCCCCAGCCATATATATATATATATATATATATATATATATATATATATATTTCAATCTCCTGAATATAAATATATATAAATATATATTATATTTATATTATATATAAATATATATTATATATAATTCAATCTCCTGAATATAAATATATATAAATATATATTATATTTATATTATATATAAATATATATTATATATAATTCAATCTCCTGAATATAAATATATATAAATATATTATATTTATATAATATATAAATATATATTTATATATAAACATATATATAAATATATATTATATATAATTCAATCTCCTGAATATAAATATATATAAATATATATTATATTTATATTATATATATAAATATATATTATATATAATTCAATCTCCTGAATATAAATATATATAAATATATTATATTTATATAATATATAAATATATATTTATATATAAACATATATAAAAATATATATTATATATAATTCAATCTCCTGAATATAAATATATATAATATATATTATATTTATATTATATATAAATATATATTTATATATAAATATATATAAATATATATTATATATATATTTGGGTGGTACTGGGGATGGAACCCAGGGGCTTTTCTACCTCCGGGCTCTCCTCCCAGACCTATTTTTTATACTTTATTTGGAAACAGGGTCTCACTGAGTTGCCGAGTGCCTCACTAAGTAGCCGAGGCTGGCCTCGAACCTGCGCGACCCTCCTGTCTCCGCCCCCCAAGCGCGGGGATGACAAGCGTGCGCCGCCACGCTGGCTGGGTGTTATATGTCTCATTTTGAAACGGGGCCTCATGAAGTTGCTGAGGCTGGCCTCCAACCTGTGATCCTCCTGCCTCAGCCTCCCAAGTACTGGTGTGGGTCACCGCGCCTGGGGAGTCTTTGTCTTCAGTCATCCGGGTCCCTGTTACTCCAGCCTTGAAACCGCCCCCTCCCAGAGCTCAGCTTTTCGACAACCATTAGCTCTGCCCAAGCGGGGGGAATTTATTCGCTCGGCTGGGTCCTGCTGCCAGCCAGGGAGGACCATGGCGCCTTCAATTATGCCTGGAGCGAACTCAATTGAACCAGGTTTGCGGACCCGCAAATGGAGAAAGGGCTGTCCTCAGCCTTTCTTGCAAAATTCATTTTTTCTCTGCCTCTCTCAAAAATATTTATCTATGCTAATTTAGCATGGGAGCCAGCTAAGTTCTGCCTGGGGGATTTTGCTATTAATTTTGCCTCCTGGAATACTGCGCCCAGCTGCAAAGCTTTGGTGGGTTTTTGTGTGTTTTTTCCCCCCTTGGCTGGGCAGCTTCCTCCCATGGAGGGGACCCTCCGGCTAGAAAAAGAGAAAGCTGCCTGACCAGCCATTTGGAGAGGTGCCAAGGACCTACGTCTTGGTCCTAAGTCCTTTTTACACACACCAAATGGTGAATAAGCCTTTGGCTGGATGTAGGAGTGCATACCTGGGATCCCAGGACCTGGGAGGCCGAGGCAGGAGGATCGCGCGGGTTCGAGGCCAGCCTCAGCTACTTAGCGAGGCTCTCGGCAACTTAGTGAGACCCTGTTTCCAAATAAAGTATAAAAATAGGTCTGGGAGGAGAGCCCGGAGGTAGAAAAAGCCCTGGATTCCACCCCCAGTACCACCAAAAAATAAAATAAAATAAATAAACCAGGCGTGGTGGCGCACGCTTGTGATCCCAGCATTCAGGAGATTGAGACCGGAGGATCATGGCTCACGTCCAGCCTCACTACTTAGTGAAGCCCTCCGCAACTTAGGGAGACCCTATTTCAAAATAAAGAATAAAAAATAGGGCAGATGCCGGGCGTGGTGGCGCACGCTTGTCATCCCCGCGCTTGGGAGGCCGAGACAGGAGGATCGCGCAGTTTCGAGGCCAGCCTCAGCTACTGAGTGAGGCTCTCGGCAACTTAGTGAGACCCTGTTTCCAAATAAAGTATAAAATAGGTCTGGGTTCACCCCCAGTACCACCAAAAAAAAAAAAAAAAAAAAAAAAAAAACAGGGCAGAGGGTGTAGCCCGGAGATCGACTGACCCTAGGTTCCATCCTCAGACCCGCAAATAAATAAATAAATAAATAAATAAAAAATAAATAAATAAATAAATAAAAATAGGGATGTTGGAATAGCTCGGAGGTAGAATGTCCCTGGGTTCAATCCCTAGTACTGCAAAGAGAAACACACACACACACACACACACACACACACACACACACACGCACGCACACAGGCACACACACGCACACGCGTGCCAGGCAGGATGGTACATGCCTGCAATCCCAGCACTTAGAAGGCCGAGGCAGGAGGATTGCAGGTTTAAGGCCAGCCTCAGCAATCTAGCAAGATTCTTAGCAACTTAGTGAGACCCTGTTTCAAGATAAAAAGGGCTGGAGATGTAGCTCAGAGGTAGAATGCCCCTGGATTCAATCTCTCGTGCCACAAAAGGGAAGAAAAAAATTTTTTCTTCCCTTTCTGGGAAGAGCAACCTGCGAGCGTGTTCTTGAGTCACGAGCCGTGTTTCGGAAGATAAGCTACACAGATCGTATCGACGAAAGCCCGTGTAATGTCTGCAGACTGCCTGTCCGAACTAAGATGCTCTCTGCCTAAAAATTACGCTTGCTTGTGGTCTGATGTTTCAGATAAAGAATATTTCTGCCAGGCATGGTGGTACGCACCTGCAATCCCCGTCCTCGGGAGGCCGAGAGAGGAGGATTGCAGGTTTGAGGCCAGCCTCAAATGCTGTTTCCAAATAAAAAGGGTCAGGGTGTATCCCAGAGGTAGACGGTCGCTGGCCCATCCCGCTGAGGTCTGCCCCGACCTCCGTGGGACGCCGGCTCCGCGGCCCTGCTCTTCTCCTCGGGGACCCGGGGGCCCACGGCTCACTCCAGGGCGGCCAAGAGGACTTCGCCCTGTCCCTGCACGCCTGGACTCCCACTCCAGTGCTCCCACTCTTAGCTATGTGGTCTGGATTCACAAAAGAATCATCGGGCCTTTCTGTGACCTTCCGGCAGTTCTCACTTTTTAAATTAAAAACAATTTTTTTGTGGTACTGGGGGCAAAACTCAGGGGTGCTGTACCTCTAGGCCACAGCCTTTGTATTTTATATATTTATATATATAT